>NW_024746434.1:80000-90000 GCF_018991925.1 Homarus americanus | reverse complement strand
ACACACACACACACACGCCGCACACACACACACACACAGACGCACACACACACACATACACACACACACACAGTGGACGAGCAAGTAATAAAATATTTATATAATAATAACAAATAATATTAATAGTAAAAACAATAATAATAATAATAATAATAATATAATAATAATAATAATAATAACAACAACTACAACAACAACAGCAACAATAATAACAATACTAATAATAACAATAACAACAACAACATAATAATAATATAACAACAATAATAACAATAATAACAACAATATATAATAATAATAAGAACCTAATAATAATAATAATAATAATAATAATAATAACAATAACAACAACAACAACAATAACAACAACAACAACAACAACAACAACAACAACAACAACAATAATAATAACAATAATAACAAAAGAACAATAATAAGAACCCTAATAATAACAACAGTAATAATAACACCACCACACACATACCATCAGTAGTTAATACAGTAAAGTGTACAACATACTTACCTCAGCCACAGTGATATTACAGGTGTATGTCATCTTAATTAACGACAGGTAGGATGTACGAGTCTTCCTACACGTCTATGGAATGCCGGCCCCGAGGAGAGAGAGAGAGAGAGAGGAGGTGAGAAAACACAACTCGACTCTCACCACTAATATCTATCTATCTATCTATCTATCTATCTATCTATCTACCTCTGATCAACCCGATTGACCTGAGAACTCATACACAGCCAATATGTAAACATAACGACACTAAGGTAATACAGGCGACGACATCTGAATAAACAAAGCCTCAGTGATGGCGAGGTGCACTGGGTACGATGACGTTACGGACTCATCTCCCCCTCGAGTGAGCTGTTACTTGAGCGTGGAGTGTTACTTGGTGGTATGGTGTTAAGGGATACCTGGTGTACTGTAACGCTGTGGGAAGTAATGCCTTAGTAACGTAACACGATGTAAACTTACGTTTGGTGGACCGTAACGGCGTTAACTTACGCTTGGTGGACCTTAACAGCGTCAACTTACGCTTGGTGGACCGTAACAGCGTCAACTTACGCTTGGTGAACCGTAACAGCGTCAACTTACGCTTGGTGAACCGTAACAGCATCAACTTACGCTTGGTGGACCGTGACAGCGTTAACTTACGCTTGGTGGACCGTAACAGCGTCAACTTACGGTGGACCGTAACAGCATCAACGCTACGGTGGACCGTAACAGCGTCAACTTACGCTTGGTGAACCGTAACGGCGTCAACTTACGCGGTGGACCTTAACAGCGTCAACTTACGCGGTGGACCGTAACAGCATCAACTTATGCTTGGTGGACCGTAACAGCATCAACTTACGCTTGGTGGACCGTAACAGCATCAACTTACGCTTGGTGGACCGTAACAGCGTCAACTTACGCTTGGTGGACCGTAACAGCATCAACTTACGCTTGGGGACCGTAACAGCGTCAACTTGCGCGGACCGTAACAGCATCAACTTACGCTTGGTGGACCGTAACAGCATCAACTTACGCTTGGTGGACCGTAACGGCGTCAACTTACGCTTGGTGGACCGTAACGGCATCAACTTACGCTTGATACACCGTAAGAGTATCAAGTTCTCCCCGGCGTACCGAAGCAGTGTCAAGTAATGCCGGTGTAGCGTAACACCTGTCAAACACTAATAAGACAAGAGGTAATTAGCTTGTCGCAGGTAGTGGAGGGAGGTGGGCCATCCTCCTAGGAAGTGAGTGGTGCCGGAGGGAAGGGGTGCATAATGAGCTCCACATATTAATAATTAATAAGGTAGATACTGATGCACTTACACCTGGGGCTTAATCACTTAACGTGTGTTCGTGGGAGTTGCCTCAGCATCCGCCCCACACCTACACACACACACACACACACACACCTACACACACACACACACCACACACACACACACACATCCGTTGCTCACCTGCATCGACACCACCCCCACCCACTCCACCACCACCACCCAACCCCATCCCACCCACCCTGCCGCCCACACACACACACACACTCTATGCCGCCCTTATGCCAAGTGTTCATACGTATGCTACAGTTCTGGTATTTCACATCTACCACAGGTTCGTTAAGGTCGTATTTGATATCATCCAGCTGGGTCTTAAAAGTCAGGGGTTTGATGTCGATTAAACGTGATTACAAATTCTAATGAGGTGTGGTAGTGGTGAGGGTGTGTGATGGTGAGTGTGTGAGTGGTAGTGTGGTAGTGGTGAGGGTGTGGTGGTGGTAGTGAGTGGTAATGGTGAGTGTGGAAGTGGTGAGGTGTGGTAGCGGTGAGGAGGTGTGGTGAGTGGTGAGGTGTGGTAGTGGTGAGGTGTGTGAGGTGGTGGTGTGGTGGAGTGTGGTGGTAGAGTGTGGAAGTGGTGAGGTGTGGTAGTGGTGAGGTGTGGTAGTGGTGAGGTGTGGTAGTGGTGAGTGTGGTAGTGGTGGGGTGTGGTAGTGGTGTGGTGTGGAAGTGGTGAGGTGTGGTGAGTGGTGAGGTGTGGTGTGGTGTAGTAGTGTGGTGTGGTAGTGGTGAGGTGTGGTAGTTGTGTGGTGGGGAGTGGTGGGGTGTGGAAGTGGTGAGGTGTGTGGAAGTGGTGAGGGTGTAGTAGTGGTGAGGTGTGGTAGTGGTGTGGTGTGGAAGTGGTGAGGTGTGGAAGTGGTGAGGGTGTGGAGTGGTGTGGAGTGGTGGTGGTGAGGGTGTGGAAGTGGTGGGGGTGTGGTGGTGGTGAGGGTGTGTGGTAGTGGTGGGGGTGTGGTAGTGGTGTGGTGTGGTGGTGGTGAGGTGGAAGTGTGGGTGGGGGGTGTGGTAGTGGTGTGGTGTGGTAGTGGTGAGGTGTGTGGAAGTGGTGGGGTGTGGTGAGGGTGGGGTGTGGTAGTGGTGAGGTGTGTGGTGAGTGTGGTGAGGGTGTGCTAGTAGTAGGTGTGGTAGTGGTGAGGTGTGGTAGTGGTGAGTTGGTAGTAGTTGAGGTGTGCTAGTAGTAAGGTGTGGTAGTGGTGAGGTGTGGTAGTGGTGAGGGTGTGGTAGTGGTGTGGTGTGCAGAGTGGTGGGGTGTGTGGTAGTGTTGAGTGGTGAGGTGTGTGGTAGTGGTGAGGTGTGGTAGTGGTGAGGTGTGGTAGTGGTGAGTGGTGAGATGTGGTAGTAGTGAGGTGTGGTAGTGGTGAGGTGTGGTAGTGGTGAGGTGTGAGGAGTGGTGAGGTGTGGTGAGTGTGAGTGTGGTAGTGGTGAGGTGTGGTAGTGGTGAGGTGTGGTAGTGGTGAGGTGTGGTAGTGGTGAGGTGAGTTAGGGTGAAGATGCTGTGAGGGCGGATGAGGGTGTAATGAGGGAGTATGAGGGCGGATGAGGGAGTGTGAGGGAGTATGAGAGTGAAGGTAGAGGAGAGCAAAAGGAAGTTAAGTTTTAATAAATATTAAGCTAACCTCATAAGGTATCCGGCTAATGATGGTGTAGATGTATAAAACTAACATTACCTGAGACGCCTTACATGGATAATGGTTTAACCTGTCTCTAGTTATTAATTAGTTGTTGTTATTATTATTATTGTTACTACTACTTCTACTATTATTATTAGTAGTAGTAGTAGTAGTAGTAGTAGTCCTCAGTTATCCATACCCACTCTCTTTTCCCTCACCCATCGACATCCACTCTCCGTCCCCTCACTCATCCACTTCCATGCTCCTTCCTCTCACCCATCCACATCCACTCTCCTTCCCCTCACTCAACATCAACATTCCTTCCCCTCACTTATCCACATCCACTCGCTTCCCTCACTCATCCACATGCACCCTCCTTCCTCTCACCCATCCACATCCATTCTCCTTCCCCTCACTCAATATCCACCCTCCTTACCCTCACTCAACATCCACCCTCTTTCCTCACCTCATCCACATCCACCCTCCTTCCCCTCACTCAACATCCACCTCCTTCCCTCCTCAACATCCACCCTCCTTCCCTCACTCATCCACATCCACCCTCCTTCCCCTCACTCAACATCCATCCTCCTTCCCCTCACTCTTATCCATCCTCATTCCCTCACATCCACATCCACCCTCTTCCCCTCACTCAACCATCTCTTCCCTCCTCTACATCCACCACTTCCCCTCCTCACATCCACCCTCCTTCCTCCTCACCCCCCCCAGCCGCTCTCCAGGGGGTCAGAGGGAAGAACAGGGGACACGCGCAATAAACCCCATGTTTTCATAAGGTGTGTGTGTGTGTGTGCGTGTGTGTGTGTGTGTGTGTGTGTGTGTGTGTGTGTGTGTGCGGTGTGTGTGTGTGTGTGTGTGTGTGTGTGTGTGTGTGTGTGTGGTGGTGTGTGTGTGTGTGTGTGTGTGTGATGGCACTGGTAATAATAGTGTGGTGGTGGTAGTAGACTCCCCACTCTCCGCCACCTCCTTCTATTGACCAATATGAATGATTGACACCTCCCTCACCCCCTCGCCTCCTCACCTCCCCTCACCTCCCTACACACACACACACACACACACACACACACACACACACACACACACACACACTGCTAGCCTCGACACCATCACACTGCCTTAGGATGGATAGATGGAGGGAAGGAGGAGGGAGGGAGGAGGGAAGGTGACAGTGGGTTGTTGATGGAGGGAGGGAAGGAGGAGGGAGGGAGGAGGAGGGGGAAGGAGGGAGGAGGAAGGAGGGAAGGAGGAGGGAGGAAATGGGAAGGTGACGAAAATAAGTAGGTGATTGAGATGACGTATGGATGGAAAGGGTTGATGGACGTGTGTCAACTGCTACCTGTGAGTCATGTACACACACACACACACACACACACACACACACACACACACACACACACACATAAGCGCCACCTCAACCAAGTTTATTCTGAATAACTCTTGAGAATTTAACTGATAAATGTATCATATCAGGGTGAAGATGACCTCCTCAGGGGGTAGATGGAGGAGGGAGGAGAAAGGAGGAGGGAGGAGAAATGGAGAAAGAGAAGAGAAGGGTAGTGAGGAAGGAGGAGGAGAAAGAAGAGAGAAACAGGAGGAGGAGGAAAGAAAAATTATTTCCATTTCACACGCAAGAAAGATGAGAAGATGGGAGGAGGAAGAGGGGGAGGAGAAGAACGGCAAGGTGGGGAGGAGGGGAAGAGGAGGAGAAGAACAGCAGGTAGAGGAGGAGGGGAAGAGGGAGGAGAAGAACGGCAGATGGTAGAGGAGGAGGGAAGAGGGGGAGAGAACGGCAAGGTAGAGGGGGAGAACGGCAAGGTAGAGGAGGAGGGAGAGGGGAGGAGAAAGAACGGCAAGGTAGAGGAGGAGGGGAAGGGGAGAGAGAAGAACGGCAAGGTAGGGAGGGAAGAGGGAGGAGAAGAACGGCAAGGTAGAGGAGGGAGGGGAGAGGGGGAGGAGAAAGAACGGCAAGGTAGAGGAGGAGGGGAAGAGGGGGGGAGAAGAACGGCAAGGTAGAGGAGGAGGGGAAAGAGGAGGGAGAAACGGCAGGTAGAGGAGGAGGGGAAGAGGGGGAGGAGAAGGACAGCAGGTAGAGGAGGAGGAGGGAGGGAGAGAACGGCAAGGTAGAGGAGGAGGGGGAAGGGAGGGAGGAGAAGAACGGCAAGGTAGAGGAGGAGGGGAAGAGGGGGAGGAGAAGAACGGCAAGGTAGAGGAGGAGGGGAAGAGGGGGAGGAGAAGAACGGCAAGGTAGAGGAGGAGGGGAAGAGGTTAGGTGAGGTCCATGTGTGTGTGTGTGTCATGCTGCGAGGTAAACAGTGCAGCAGACCTCCTTCACCTCTCACCTTTAACACGTCTTCAACACTTAGGGGGAGTAGTACACCACCTCACCTGTGTACACCTCCGTAGTGTACACTGATCCTCTGTACTGTGTGTGTATTGGTTGCTGCTGTTCATGTGTACAAGAGGATGCGTACAATACTTTCATTGTGTATACTGAGCCTCTGTGTGTGTGTGTGGTAGTTGTGATGATGGTAATAGTGGTGATCGTGATGGTCGTAGTAGTAGTTAAGAGTAGTATTAGTAGTAGTTTTAGTAGTAGTAGAGGTGGTGGTGGTGACAGTAGTATTGGTAGTCAGGCAGGGAGGGAGGGAAAGACGGAGGTCAGGGAGGGAGGGAGGGAGAGACACCGAGCAGAGGAGGGAGGGAGGCCAGAGAGAGAGAGAGGGGGGGGGGTGTCAGGGAGGGAGAGAGGCCAGTGAGGGAGGGAGCTAGGCCAGGGAGGGATGGAGACAGGCCAGGGAGGGAGAGAGGGAGGACCTCCTCAGCCGTCAGCTTTAAGTCGGCCAAAATGGATGACAAAATGTTGCCGAGTGCAGCCGCCGGGGCCCAGGAAAGATGGCAGAATGAAAGCTTTATTTTTTATTGCGCTTTCTCTCTTTCTCTCTCTTTTTCCCTCTGTCTCTCTCCCTCTCTCTCTCTCTCTCATATGTGTGTGTGTGTAATGTTGTGTCGGGTCGTGTGACTGGCAGCGGAGGGTGACCAAAGGCTTCATATTCTAAGATTTAGGTAATAATTTTGTTCCTTACTCCAAGATGATAAAAGTAAATATAGTTAACTAGGGTCTCGGTTTAGTATAGAAGACATATTACCTTATTATTATTATTATTATTATTATTATTATCATTATCATTATTATTATTGTTATTATTATTATTATTATTATTATTATTATTATTATTATTATTATTATTGTTATTATTATTATTATTATTATTATTATTATTATTATTATTATTATTGTTATTATTATTATTATTATTATTATTATTATTATTATTATTGTTATTATTGTTATTGTTATTATTATTATTATTATTATTATTATTATTATTATTATTATTATTGTTATTATTATTATACTTGGGTTAGTGAGACATTCATATATCTCTACTTAGAGGTGAGAAAGGGAGAGGAATTTGACATAAGATCCTTTGAAAGAATCTATATTTGGATCATAATTTAAGTGTGCCTGATATATAGAGAAAAAACTTAACGTAGGAACCTTTAAGGAACTCTTTTTATCGTAAGTGAGTTATTTACTTTCTTGTAGCATCGGTTTAAGTGATAAAAAAACAACAACTTAGGAATCTCTAGCTCTCTTTACCTATATACCTTGTGTTAATTAGGTGGTGACAGTAACACAGGTGGTGACAATAACACAGGTGGTGACAGTAACACAGGTGGTGACAATAACACGGGTGGTGACAGTAACACAGGTGGTGACAATAACACCGGTGGTGACAATAACACAGGTGGTGACAGTAACACAGGTGGTGACAATAACACAGGTGGTGACAGTAACACAGGTGGTGACAGTAACACAGGTGGTGACAGTAACACAGGTGGTGACAGTAACACAGGTGGTGACAATAACACAGGTGGTGACAGTAACACAGGTGGTGACAGTAACACAGGTGGTGACAATAACACAGTATTTATTGCATCATTTTTGGCCTAAGAAATAATTTATGATTCTTATTTGGTATAATTTCTGGGGTTTTCGTTTTGAAGAATTTATTATTATTATTTTTGGGAGGTTTTGTTTAGTGGAATTTATTTATTAATTAATTTGATATTGATATTTTGTTTTGTCGATTTTTTAATGAATTTTGTTTTTTGTTTAATTTGTTTCATTTGTTTTGTTTAGTTATGAGGAATTTGTTTATTTGTTATTTTAATTTTGGTATAATATCTTGTAGCTGTTTATGTTGTAGAATATATAAGATTTATTTTCTACAGTTTTGTTTTGAGGAATATTTACAGTCCCTATTAATTTATTTCGTAGATTTTGTATTTATTATTTTGTAGAATAATTTTTTTTCTTTTAAAATTTATTATGTAGAAAAAAATAGATTTTTTTTACCATTTTTACTTAGATTAATTTTGTTTTACTTTTAGCAATTTATTCTAGAGATTTTAATACATTTTATATTGTTTTATTTTTACAATACAGTGTAGGATTTATTTTATTTACATATCGTTAATTTATTTGTACTATTTTGTATTGATAAATAGTAGATTAAAATATTTCAATTATTCATGTAATTTCGGAGACACGATAAAATTTTTCCAAGCTTGAAATTTTGAGTTAAAAATTTATTCCCGCTAATATTAATTAAACTAAAAGAAACTTAATAAATAAATACTTTTATTAATGCTCAGATAATATTTTTCAACACGTGATTATAAATTTATTTTTTTAATTTTTGACTTTTAAAATTTATTCATTTCCGAGAATATTAATTTGATTTTAATACTCATGGAATAATTAAATATTTCTGTACTCTCTCTCTCTCTCTCTCTATCACCTTCAAGGAAAAGTTAGGTTTATATTGTGGTGGTGCAAAGTTATGAGAGTGTGGCGGAGGAGGTGTGAAAACCGTGAGAGAGAGAGAGAAGAGAGAAGAAGAGAGAGAGAAAAAAACAAACTACATCTTAAAGGGAGACTCGTGACCTAAGAAAACTGTGGTTAATAGACAGGCAGACACAGACATAAATTGACAGAAACACACAGACAGACGAACCAGACACAGACATAAATTGCAGACAGACAGACAGACAGACAGGCAGATACAGACATAAATTGACAGAAGCGACAGACAGACAGACAGACAGACAGACAGACAGATACAGACATAAATTGGCAGAAACACACAGAACAGACAGACAGACAGACAGACAGACAGACAGATACAGACATAAATTGACAGAAGCAGACGGACAGACAGACGGAATACAGACATAAATTGACAGAAACACACACAGACGGACAGACGGAAGATACAGACATAAATTGGCAAAGCAGACAGACAGACAGACAGATACAGACATAAATTGACAGAAACACACAGACAGACAGACAGACAGATACAGACATAATCAGAAGCAGACAGACAGACAGACGGAATACAGACATAAATTGACGAAACACACGAACAGACAGACAGACGAACGCACAGACATAAATTGACAGAAACACACAGACAGACAGACGGACAGACGAGACAGACGGAGACAGACATAAATTGGCAGAAACACACAGACAGGACAGACAGACAGAAGACGCAGATACAGACATAAATTGGCAGAAACACAGACAGACAGACAGACGAATACAGACAGACGGTACAGACATAAATTGACAAGAAACACACAGACAGACAGACAGACAAGATACAGACTACAGACATAAATTAGCAGAAACACACAGACAGACAGACAGACGGATACAGACATAAATTGGCAGAAACACACAGACAGACAGACAGACAGACGAATACAGACATAAATTGACAGAAACACACGGACAGACAGACAGACGAACAGACAGATACAGACATAAATTGACAGAAACACACAGAGCAGACAGACAGACGAATACAGACATAAATGGCAGAAACACACAGACAGACAGACGAAGAACGGAAATACGAAGACAGACGGACATAAATTGACAGAAAGACAGACGACAGACAGATACAGACATAAATTGGCAGAAACACAGACGGACAGACAGACAGACAGGCAGATACAGACATAATACGAAACACACAGAACAGAGCAGACAGACAGATACAGACACATAAATTGACCAGAAACACACAGACAGACGAACAGACAGACAGACAGACGAACACAGACATAAATTGACAGAAAACACAGACAGACAGAGACAGACAGACAGACGAAGACAGACGAATACAGACATAAATTGACAGAAACACACAGACGAACAGACAGACGAGGATTGACGAAACAGGACAGACAGACGTACAGACATAAATTGACAGAAACACACAGACAGACGAACACAGAGCATAGAATTGGCTGAGAAACACACAGACAGACAGACAGACGGACACAGACATAAATTGACAGAAACACACAGACAGACAGACAGACAGCAACATAATGGAAGAGACAGACAGACAGACAGACAGACAGACACACAGACATAAATTGGCAGAAACACACACAGA
>NW_024746434.1:67500-75000 GCF_018991925.1 Homarus americanus | reverse complement strand
CCACCACCCAACACCGATACCCTCCCTAGCAATACACATCAATTTCCTCACCATAATTTACTCCCTCCTGTCACACCTTGGCTATATATACACTCATTAGCTGATTAATTATTCCCCCGGTGTATGAATTATGACTCTTGCTTCACCTACCCTCTTCTCTAGTGTCCGTTTAAGTGTATGTCATAAAATCCTCGACTTACAGGCATCGTTAAATCATCTGAGGTCTCGGTTTTCGGGGTAAAATCTGAATGTGCTCTGTGATTGGTCAATTGTTTGTGGTGATTATCTATGATAGAGCGTGATCGTTTGTACCAGTCCGCGATACTGTGTCCTCAGGGTGTGTGTGTGTGTGTGAGACAGGGGGGTAGTGAGAGGTCACACACACACACACACACACACACACACACACACACACACACACACACACACACACCCTCAGCCAGGTCCCGGAGGCATCTACTACACCTCTTTCTTCCTTACCTGTACCAAATTTACCTGGAGGTAGAATCTGCCAAGTCCACTGTACCTGTAGCCCTATATGAGTACCTGGGGTGTACCTGTAGCCCTATATGAGTACCTGGGGTGTACCTGTGGTATATGGTACCTGGGGTGCCTGTAGCCCTATGTAGTGCCTGGGGTGTACCTGTAGCCTTATATGAGTACCTGGGGTGCCTGTAGCCCTATATGGTACCTGGGGTGTACCTGTGGCCATATATGGTGCCTGGGGTGTGCCTGTGGCCCTATGTGAGTGCCTGGGGTGTGCCTGTAGCCTATATGAGTACCTGGGGTGTGCCTGTAGCCCTATGGTACCTGGGGTGTCCTGGCCCTATATGGTACCTGTGTACCTGTGGCCTATATGAGTACCTGGGGTGTGCCTGTGGCATATGAGTACCTGGGGTGTGCCTGTGGCCCTTATAGTACCTGGGGTTGTGCCTGTGTTATATGGTACCTGGGGTGTACCTGTGGCCCTATATGGTACCTGGGGTGTGCCTGTAGCCCTATATGGTACCTGGGGTGTACCTGTAGCCTATATGAGTACCTGGGGTTGTGCCTCAGCCTTATATGAGTACCTGGGGTGTGCCTGTGGCTCTATATGGTGCAGAGATTGGTACCTGTAGCCTTATATGAGTACCTGGGGTGTGCCTGTGGCCCTATATGAGTACCTGGGGTGTACCTGTGGCCTTATATAGTACCTGGGGTGTGCCTGTGGCCCTATAGTGCCTGGGGTGTGCCTGGCCCTATGTGAGTACCTGGGGTGTGCCTGTAGCCTTATGGTACCTGGGGTGTACCTGTGGCCCTATGTGCCTGGGGTGTGCCTGTAGCCCTATATGGTACCTGGGGTGTACCTGTAGCCTATATGAGTGCCTGGGGTGTACCTGTAGCCTATATGAGTACCTGGGGTGTACCTGTGGCCTTATATGAGTACCTGGGGTGTGCCTGTGGCCCTATGTAGTGCCTGGGGTGTACCTGTGGCCTTATATGAGTGCCTGGGGTGTGCCTGTAGCCCTATGAGTACCTGGGGTGTGCCTGTGGCCCTATGTGGTACCTGGGGTGTGCCTGTAGCCCTATGTAGTACCTGGGGTGTACCTGTAGCCTATATGAGTACCTGGGGTGTACCTGTGGCCCTATATAGTGCCTGGGGTGTGCCTGTAGCCTTATGTGCCTGGGGTGTGCCTGTGGCTATGAGTACCTGGGGTGTACCTGTGGCCTTATGTGAGTACCTGGGGTGTGCCTGTGGCCCTATGTGCCTGGGGTGTACCTGTGGCCCTATGTGGGTACCTGGGGTGTACCTGTGGCCTATATGGTACCTGGGGTGTACCTGTAGCCCTATATGGTGCCTGGGGTGTGCCTGTGGCTTATATGAGTACCTGGGGTGTAGCCTGTGGCCCTATATGGTACCTGGGGTGCCTGTAGCCTATATGAGTGCCTGGGGTGTGCCTGTAGCCCTATATGAGTACCTGGGGTGTGCCTGTGGCTATGAGTACCTGGGGTGTACCTGTAGCCCTATGTGGTACCTGGGTGTACCTGGCCTTATATGGTACCTGGGGTGTACCTGTAGCCCTATATGAGTACCTGGGGTGTGCCTGTGGCCCTATATGAGTACCTGGGGTGTACCTGTGTATATGAGTACCTGGGGTGTGCCTGTAGCCCTATATAGTGGGGTTACCTGTAGCCTATGTGAGTACCTGGGGTGTGCCTGTAGCCCTATAAATTCTGGGGTGCCTTGACCTTATGAGTACCTGGGGTGTACCTGTAGCCTTATATGAGTACCTGGGGTGTCCTGTAGCCCTATATGAGTACCTGGGGTGCCTGTGGCCTTATGAGTACCTGGGGTGTACCTGTAGCCCTATATGAGTACCTGGGGTGTGCCTGTGTATATATAGTGCCTGGTGCCTGTGTGTATAGTGCCTGGGGTGTGCCTGTGGCCTTAAGTACCTGGACTAGGTTGGTTAGGTTTGGTTGGGTTACTCAATAAATGCCATTCGAGTGTTGTACGTCGTCTCCTCGGCTGGTTAGATTGAGCATGGGGGAGGGGGAGTGTGGGAGAGGAGGGTGAGGGATGTGGTGGGAGGAGGGATGAGGGGATGTGGTGGGAGGAGGGTGAGGGATGGTGGGAGGAGGGGTGAGGGATGTGGTGGGAGGAGGGGTGAGGGATGTGGTGGGAGGAGGGGTGAGGGATGTGGTGGGAGGAGGTGAGGACGTGGTGGGAGGAGGTGAGGGATGTGGTGGGAGGGTGAGGGATGTGGTGGGGAGGGTGAGGGCGATGTGGTGGGAGGAGGGGTGGGGGATGTGGGTGGGAGGAGGGGTGAGGGATGTGGTGGGAGGGATGGGTGAGGGATGTGGTGGGAGGGTGAGGGATGTGGTGGGAGGGAGGGGTGAGGGATGTGGTGGGAGGAGGGGTGGGGGATGTGGTGGGGAGGGGGGTGGTGGGGGTGTGGGTGGGAGGGAGGGGGTGAGGGATGTGGTGGGGAGGATGGGTGAGGGGATGGTGGGAGGAGGGTGTGAGGGATGTGGTGGGAGGAGGGTGAGGGATGTGGTGGGAGGAGGGTGAGGGGATGTGGTGGGGAGGGGGTGAGGGATGTGGTGGGAGGAGGGGTGAGGGGATGTGGTGGGAGGGGGTGAGGGATGTGGTGGGAGGAGGGGTGAGGGATGTGGTGGGGAGGGTGAGGGGATGTGGTGGGAGGAGGGGTGGGGATGTGGTGGGGAGGGGTGAGGGGATGTGGTGGGAGGAGGGGTGAGGGGGATGGTGGGAGGGGGTGGGGGATGTGGTGGGGAGGAGGGGTGAGGGGATGTGGTGGGAGGAGGGTGAGGGGATGTGGTGGGGAGGGGTGAGGGATGTGGTGGGAGGAGGGTGAGGATGTGGTGGGGGATTGTGAATATACACACAAGATCAGGTTGCCGTAGTTAACGACTAAATTGAGTTAGTTGATGGTGGCTTTTAAGGTAGGAGGCAGAGGTAGGAGGTACGAGGAGGTAAGCCATACTGTTCTGAAGGTCGTCTCAACACACTATCTCACAGCCTCCCACCTCTCCAACCCTCCCCCACCTCCTCTCACAACCCCTCCCACCTCTCACAACCCCTCCCCACAGAACCATCGCCTCCAGCACCTCCTCCTCTTGGTTAACTCCGGGTAAAAGTTGCGCGCGTGTGATTATAATTATTTGGGCGGTAATTATCATGTAATTATTGATGTAATTTATAATTGAAGATTAGATGGTGTGTTTTTGTTATGTTTACTTTGTGTAATATATATTAGTAATTTGGTATCTTAATGTTTTACACACATACACACACACACACACACACACACACACACAACACACACACACACACACACACACACACACACACACACACACACACACACACACACACACACACACACACACACACACACACACACACTCACCGTATAATTAAGCTGGTAATCATTATACAAAATTGATATATACATCAGAACATTTATGACCAGTTTATAAGGGTAATTAAACTTTGTTGTTAACACGGTCGTTATGTAATACGTGCCTGTGCTACATACATACATACATACATACATACATACATACATACATACATATAATACATACATACATACATACATACATACATACATACATATATACATACATACATACATACATACATACATACATACATACATACATATATACATACATACATACATACATACATACATACATACATACAAAGCAATAATAACATAAATCATCAAGGAAACTCCACCTTTATGATAACATTGACCCGAAACCAATTATACGGGATCTCGATTATATATATGCGATAGGAAAGGTAAGCCATTATAGCACTATCTTGACCCGAAGATCAGAGCGGCGGCCATCTTGACGGGTGAATTATAGTTGATGGGAAAATAATGAAGACAGAGGTGTAGAACTGTGAGGAATTATAGGTAGGATGAGTATTATAATCTGAGGTATAATTGAAGTGTTAGATGATTATATTATATGGCGTAGGAGAATGGTGGTGGTGGTGGTGGTGTGGTGGTGGTGGTGTGGTGGTGGTGGTGGTGGTTGTGGTGGTGGTTGTGGTGGTGGTGGTGGTTGTGGTGGTGGTGGTGGTGTGGTGGTGGTGGTGGTTGTTGTGGTGGTGGTGGTGTGGTGGTGGTGGTGGTGGTGGTTGTGATTACGTCTAATGTTATAACCATTGTCTCCTTCAGGGTTGTAATTGGTTGATTGTGGTTGTTGTGAGGCTGTTAGTGTAGGTTGTTGTTGTTGTTGCTTAAGGAAGATGAAAGTTAGGGATATAAACAATAATAATAATATGTTGTGGAAATAATACAATAAATGGGTAAGATAAGATAATATTGAATAAAGACAAAACGTAAGGAAATAAAGGACACACACACACACACACACACACACACACACACACACACACACACACACACACACACGAGAGAAAAATAAACTTGACGTAGAAACTTGCGACGCCTTCCATCACCAGCTCGTTCCGGACAACACCGCCATAACGCACAGACACCATCACCATCCCCTCCCTGGCGGCGTCATTACCCAAGACTACACCATCAGCGTTAACTCTCAGCTCTCCTAAAAACACAATTCCTCTCCCTCTCGAAACTGTTAATGACGGTGAGGAGGACTTCGGAACTCTCCCTCGACTGGAAACTACTGTAGGTCCTCCTCCGCCTCCTCCTCCTCGTCTTACTCAGCGTTACTCACCGTCTCGTCACGACCTCCAGGAGTGAGGCCACGGCCACAGGGAGGACGTCGAGCTACCCTATATCAGTCGCCCAACCACTTAAAAGTGACTTAGAAGTTCTTAAAAACAAAGTGAACGTAAAGCCCTGGAAGCATGTTACCAGGGCCGTCACCACAGTCCCCCCAGCCAACAGAAAACGCGCGTAGTCTCCTGGACGGTGCCTGGAATCGATGCCCCCTGCTGATTGGCCGCCATGTCGTCGAGGAAGGGGAGCGGCGCCCCCTGCCGCGCTGGTGGAGGGGGAGAGTTGGGAGGAGGTCGGGGGCGTCCTAGGGAGGGGTCGGGGGTCTTCAGGGAGGAAAGCACAGAGGAGTCATTTTCCCCATAGCAGTGTTACTAAGGTGTTACTTCATGTGACAACCTCACCGTATATCAGTAGTTATGTTACAGGAAACACCTCGCTGTTATATGACATTTATGAGTGTGTTCACTATACTTACAGTGAAACAAACACAACACACCCCAGCTACAGTGTCTTGGCCAAGTGCCTCACACAGCCAGGCCGCCACCGCCCCCCTCCACGTTGGCAACACTGTCTCCACTTTCCAGCGAGATGAGGGCGAACTGAGGGAGGGAAGATGTGTTGCCTGGAGCCGCGGTGGTGGTGACGGCTGTGATGGTGCTGTGGTGGTGGTGGTTGTAGTGGTGCTGTGAGTTGGCTGTGAAGGTGCTGTGATGGTGGTGGTGGTGCTGTGGTGGAGCTATGATGGTTGTAGTGGTGCTGTGAGTTGGCTGTGAAGGTGCTGTGATGGTGGTGGTGCTGTGGTGGAGCTATGATGGTTGTAGTGGTGCTGTGAGTTGGCTGTGAAGGTGCTGTGATGGTGGTGGTGGTGGTGCTGTGGTGGAGCTATGATGGTTGTAGTGGTGCTGTGAGTTGGCTGTGAAGGTGCTGTGATGGTGGTTGCTGTGGTGGTGTTGTGATGGTGCTGTTGTGGTGGCTAGAACTGTGGTGGTGGTGGCTAGAACCGTGGTGGTGGTGGTGGTGGTGGCTGTAACTGTGGTGGTGGTGGTGGCTGTAACTGTGGTGGTGTTGGTGGTGGTTGGAACTCTCTGTGGTGGTGGCTGGAACTGTGGTGGTGGTGGCTGGAACTGTGGTGGTGGTGGTGTGGCTGGAACTGTGGTGGTGGTGTCTGGAACTGTGGTGGTGGTGGTGGTGGTGGTGGCTGGAACTGTGGTGGTGGTGGCTGGAACTGTGGTGGTGGTGGTGGCTGGAACTGTGGTGGTGGTGGTGTTGGCTGGAACTGTGGTGGTGGTGGTGGTGGCTGAACTGTGGTGGTGGTGGTGGCTGGAACTGTGGTGGTGGGGTGGCTGGAACTGTGGTGGTGGTGGGCTGGAACTGTGGTGGTGGTGGCGGTGGCTGGAACTGTGGTGGTGGTGGTGGTGGCTGGAACTGTGGTGGTGGTGGTGGTGGCTGGAACTGTGGTGGTGGTGGTGGCTGGAACTGTGGTGGTGGTGGTGGCTGGAACTGTGGTGGTGGTGGCTGAACTGTGGTGGTGGTGGTGGCGGTGGCTGCAACTGTGGTGGTGGTGGTGGCTGGAACTTTGGGGTGGTGGTGGCTGAACTGTGGTGGTGGTGGTGGCTGGAACTGTGGTGGTGGTGGTGATGGAACTGTGATTATAAATTATTATTATTATTATTATTATTATTATTATATCATAGTTATCAATGTTGGTTGTGTCATAATTATCATCATTATTCTTCTTCGTTTTCAAATAATAATTAAAAATTTTTTTTAATTTTGAAAGACTAATATATTCTTGCGGTGTCCGAGGGGGTCTCAGTTGCCACGCAACACGCTGTATGGTTTTACCTTTCGCTGTTGTTGTTGTTGTTGTTGTAAACCTGTTAAGAGGAGATGTTAATGTAGCTTTAGAGAGTATTAGAAAGCCTCTCTCTCTCTCTCTCTCTCTCTCTCTCTCTCTCTCTCTCTCTCTCTCGCTCTTCCTATTGCATAAAGACAACAGGTGTGCATTGTAACTACAGCCTTGTTGAATTCAAAGTAGAAATACACTAGCACTGACTAACGGGGCATGGCGGGCCGGGGCGGGACGGGCGGGGCGGGGTGGTGTGGGACGGGGCACGCCAGAGACCCGGGTACAGGACTAATTCTACCAGCGAACAGTACAAAAATGTTGTATGTAAACAAGGGAAGGAAAAGTAGCGTTTGTTGCAGGTGTTGAGGGAAGGGAAGAGGAGAGGTGAGGGGGGGAGGGGAGGATGTAAAAGGAGAGAAGAGAGGG
>NW_024746434.1:55000-62500 GCF_018991925.1 Homarus americanus | reverse complement strand
GCCCTATTGTCTTCTACCCCACACGCCCTATTGTTCATTCTACACGCCCTATTGTCTTCACCCCACACGCCCTATTGTCTTCACCCCACACGCCCTATTATTTCTTCTTCACCCCACACGCCCTCATTGTTCACCCCACACGCCCTATTGTCTTCACCCCACACGCCTTTACTCCACGCCCTATTGTTCACCCCACGCGCCCTATTGTATTCACCCCACACGCCTTTACCCACGCCCTATTGTCTTCACCCCACGCGCCCTATTGTATTCACCCCACACGCCTCTTTTACCCACGCCCTATTGTCTTCACCCCCACGCCCTAGTGTCTTCATCCCACACGCCGTCTCTTACCCACGCCTATTGTCTTCACCCCACACGCCCTATTGTCTTCACCCCACACGCCCTATTGTCTTCACCCCACACGCCCTATTGTCTTCACCCCACACGCCCTATTGTATTCACCCCCACGCCTTCTTTACCCACGCCCTATTGTCTTCACCCCACACGCCCTATTGTCTTCACCCCACACGCCCTATTGTCTTCACCCCACACGCCCTATTGTCTTCACCCCACACGCCCTATTGTCTTCACCCCACACGCCCTATTGTCTTCATCCCACACGCCCTATTGTCTTCACCCCACACGCCTTTTACCCACGCCCTATTGTCTTCACCCCACACGCCCTATTGTCTTCACCCCACACGCCCTATTGTCTTCACCCCACACGCCCTATTGTCTTCACCCCACACGCCCTATTGTCTTCACCCCACACGCCCTATTGTCTTCATCCCACACGCCCTATTGTCTTCACCCCACACGCCTTCTTTTACCCACGCCCTATTGTCTTCACCCCACACGCCCTATTGTCTTCACCCCACACGCCCTATAGTCTTCACCCCACACGCCCTATTGTCTTCACCCCCACACGCCCTATTGTCTTCACCCCACACGCCCTATTGTCTTCATCCCACACGCTATTGTCTTCACCCCACACGCCTTCTTTTACCCACGCCCTATTGTCTTCACCCCACACGCCCTATTGTCTTCACCCCACACGCCCTATTGTCTTCACCCCACACGCCTTCTTTACCCACGCCCTATTGTCTCATCCCACACGCCCTATTGTCTTCACCCCACATCGCCTTTACCCACGCCCCTATTGTCTTCACCCCACACGCCCTATTGTCTTCACCCCACACGCCCTATTGTCTTCATCCCACACGCCCTATTGTCTTCACCCACACGCCCTATTGTTTCTTCACCCCACACGCCCTATTGTCTCACCCCACACGCCCTATTGTTCACCCCACACGCCCTATTGTCTTCACCCCACACGCCTCTTCTTTTACCCACGCCCATTGTTCTTCATCCCACACGCCCCATTGTATTCACCCCACACGCCTTCTTTTACCCACGCCCTATTGTCTTCACCCCACACGCCTCTTTACCCACGCCCTATTGTCTTCACCCACACGCCTTCTTTACCCACGCCCTATTGTCTTCACCCCACACGCCCTATTGTCTTCACCCCCCACGCCCTATTATCTTCACCCCACACGCCCTATTGTCTTCACCCCACACGCCCTATTGTCTTCACCCCACACGCCCTATTGTCTTCACCTCCCACACGCCCTATTGTCTCATCCCACACGCCCTATTGTCTTCATCCCACACGCCCTATTGTCTTCACCCCACACGCCCTATTGTCTTCACCCCACACGCCCTATTGTCTTCACCCCCACACGCCCTATTGTCTTCACCCCACACGCCCTATTGTCTTCACCCCACACGCCCTATTGTCTTCACCCCACACGCCCTATTGTCTTCACCCCACACGCCCTATTGTCTTCACCCCACACCCCTATTGTTCCCACCCCACACGCCCTATTGTCTTCACCCCACACGCCCTATTGTCTTCACCCCACACGCCCTATTGTCTTCACCCCACACGCCCTATTGTCTTCACCCCACACGCCCTATTGTCTTCACCCCACACGCCCTATTGTCTTCACCCCCACACGCCCTATTGTCTTCACCCCACACGCCCTATTGTCTTCACCCCACACGCCTCTATTGTCTTCACCCCACACGCCCTATTGTCTTCACCCCACACGCCCTATTGTCTTCACCCCACACGCCCTATTGTCTTCACCCCACACGCCCTATTGTCTTCACCCCACACGCCCTATTGTCTTCACCCCACACGCCCTATTGTCTTCACCCCACACGCCCTATTGTCTTCACCCCACACGCCCTATTGTCTTCACCCCACACGCCCTATTGTCTTCACCCCACACGCCCTATTGTCTTCACCCCACACGCCCTATTGTCTTCACCCCACACGCCCTATTGTTCTACCCCACACGCCCCATTGTCTTCACCCCACACGCCCTATTGTCTTCACCCCACACGCCCTATTGTCTTCACCCCACACGCCCTATTGTCTTCACCACACGCCCTATTGTCTTCACCCCACACGCCCTATTGTCTTCACCCCACACGCCCTATTGTCTTCACCCCACACGCCCTATTGTCTTCACCCCACACGCCCTATTGTCTTCACCCCACACGCCCTATTGTCTTCACCCCACACGCCCTATTGTTCACCCCACACGCCCTATTGTCTTCACCCCACACCGCCTATTGTCTTCACCCCACACGCCCTATTGTCTTCACCCCACGCCCTATGTCTTCACCCCACACGCCCTATTGTCTTTACCCACACGCTGTTTCCTATTGCCTTCACCCCACACGCTGGAGAAGATGATTAAAGTGATGATGGCGGAGGTGGTGGTGGTGGTGATGGTGGTGATGGTGGTGATGGTGCTTTGTTATGGTGGTGATGGTGCTTTTGTTGGTGGTGGTGATGGTGATGGTGGTGATGGTGGTGATGGTGGAAGAAGGAACACCCAGGTCTGTGGTTCACAAGATGTATGTGCATATGTCGCCCGCCCCCCCTCACCCCCACCCCCTACCCCCCACCCCCCACCCCTCTACACCCCTCCCACCCCTACCTTAAATCTGCCCCGTCCACTCCTAGCAAGTGAGACCTTATCATTCCTCGATACTGTACTGCTAGGGAACCAGATCATCGTACTCAAGGGTTAAGTCATCGTACTCAAGGGGTTAAGTCATCGTACTCAAGGGTTAAATAATCATACTCAAGGGTTAAATCATCGTACTAAGGGGTTAAATCATCGTACTCAAAGTTAAATCATCGTACTCAAGGGTTTAAGTCATCGTACTCAAGGGTTAAATAATCATACTCAAGGGGTTAAATCATCGTACTGGGGTTTTTCATCATCGTACTAAGGCAACCATCGTACTCAAGGGGTTAAGTCATCGTACTCAAGGGGCTAAATAATCGTACTCAAGGGGTTGTTACACGTACTCAAGGGGTTAAATAATCATGCTCAAGGGGTTAAATCATCGTACTCAAGGGTTTAAGTCATCGTACTCAAGGGTTACAATCATACTCAAGGGTTAAATCATCGTACTCAAGGGTTAAATCATCGTACTCGCGTTGCCGTACTCAAGGTTAGGTAATCATACTCAAGGGTTAAATCATCGTACTCAAGGGGTAAATTATCATACTCAAGGGTTAAATCATCGTACTCAAGGTTAAGTTGTCATACTCAAGGGGTTAAATAATCATATATAAGGGTTAAATCATCGTACTCAAGGGGTTAAATAATCGTACTGGGTTAAATCATACGCAAGGGGTTAAATAATCGTACTCAAGGATAAGTCGTCGTACTCAAGGGATTAAATAATCATACTCAAGGGTTAAATAATCGTACCATGGGGTTAAATCATCGTACTCAAGGATAAATCGTCGTACTCAAGGGGTTAAATAATCATACTCAAGGGGTTAAGTCATCGTACTCAAGGGGTTAAATAATCGTACTCAAGGGGTTAAATAATTCATGCAGAAGTTAAATAATCGTACTCAAGGGGTTAAGTCATCGTACTCAAGGGTTAAATAATCATACTCAAGGGGTTAAATAATCATACTCAAGGGTTAAATCATCGTACTCAAGTTGTTAAATAATCGTACTCAAGGTGTTAAATCATCTTAGTCAAGGGGTTAAGTCATTGTACTCAAGGGGTTAAGTTAGCTCACGTTGTCCATCATATAAAAACAATGCCTCGTCCATTACAATATCTTAAGTTTATTTTATTTTATTTTTATATATGTATTATAGATTGATTTTTATTTGCAGGATGTAGGAGGAGAATAGTGCCTGGCGCGGTGGACCCTGGAGGTGTGTGTGTGTGTGTGTGTGTGTGTGTGTGTGTGTGTGTGTGTGTGTGTGTGTGTGTGTGTGTGTGTGTGTGTGTGTGTGTGTGTGTCCGTCCTTGTTCATCCTTAACACAGAAACTAACTTTAAAATTACCTAATTTAACCTAACCTACCCTAACCCTTACTCAAATTAAGTTAACCTAACAATAAACCTAACCTAACCAGGAGACAGACCAACTAAACTATTTACTAAGGCAGTTCATCATAGTTTCGATTATTATTGATTTTATAACTGAATAATAAATAGAACTCCTCCTTGTACAAATATGTTCTCTCTCGTGTTATTGATCTGTTCTGGACGAAGGCTGTTCATTCGATGAGTCTTGGGTGCGTTGGGGGTCAGCATTACACGATGGGGTTTGTTTACATAGGGAGTCGTATCCCATTGAAAATTACCCCCGTGTGTGAGAGATGTGGTGTTGGGATGTGTTAGATAGGTTGAAGGTTAGATGTTAGGTTAGGTTAGGTTAGGTTAGGTTGGGGTTGTGTGTTGGTGTATATAGTATACTGACGGCTGTGTAGATACTTACACCCATAAATAATGAAGTACGCAGAGAGCGGTAATGTTTATCCTAACCTAACCTAACCTAACCTAACCTAACCTAACCCAACCTAACCCAACCCAACCTAACCACATCAACAAATCCGTAAACAACTATCAATAAAATCACACACAAATGAGAAATTTCCGACATTTGCCATAAAAAATAAATAAAATACTACGTTCGTGTTTAGATGGCGTAAGAACATAGGTGAGACACTGAGGCTGAAATAATGACCTGTGTGTGTGGAGGGAGGGTGAGTGGAAGAGCCAGTGTGTGAGGGGGTGTTTGTGACTAGACTCCGCCCTCACCTGTCCGCTGTATACTCTCACCCACCCTCCCCTCCCTCTCTCCCTCTCCTACACCCCCTCCCTCCCCTCCTTGTATTATTTATGTCCGGGACCAATTACAAGCGGTCCATGCGGTAGCCTCCATCACCACCACGGGAACATTGCCTCCTGGGATTAGTTAACATGTCCGCCTCTCTCCCTATAACCTTAGTCTAGGTTAAGAATAGACACAAAACTTTAATTTTTTTTTATGACTTAATTATAGGACTGAGATTTTTGTCTTTGTTTAGATAAATAAAACATCCTTTGCCTCTGGAGTAAAAACATCTTGAGACGCTGTTGCAAAAGAATAAACATAGAAATCTTTTTTTTTTATCGGTTAATTAAAACACCGTGATTTTTTTTAATGTTTAACTAGAGAAATAAGGATATAAATATTTTCTATCATAATTTGGGTAGTAAACATCTCTTGAGTTGAATGTTTATGATGTTTAGTTCTGAAGAATAATTTATCGATAGGTTTATTAAATACATCGCTGATATGTGTGTGTGTGTGTGTGTGTGTACGCGTTAACAAAATACCATAACTGAATAACGTTGGATAGCAGTGAATAACGCTGATATAACGCTGAATAACGCTATATAACACGGGAATAACGCTAAATAACATGGGATTAGCGGTCAAATAACGCCGAATAACGCTAAAATTACGCTAGCGAACACGGGAATAACGTTAGATAACATGGAAATACGGCGAAAGAACACGGGAATAACGCTGAATTAACAGGGGATAAAACTAAATAACAGAAATAACGCTAGAAATACGAGAATAACGGTCAAATAACACTGAATAATGCTAAATAACACGGGAATAACTCAAATAATACTGAATAACACTAAAATAACGCCAGATAACAGAAATTACTCAAAATAACACGGCGATAGCGCTAAATAACACTGAATACCGCTCAAATAACACTGAATAACGTTAAATAACATTGAATAACACTAAATTACACGGGAACAACTCAAATGACATTCAAAAACGCTCTAATAACACCGGAATAACACATTATTCATTATACATCGCCTCTATACACACTAACAGAACATTACACGATATATACCTAACTAGTATATTGAGAACTGTATTATTGTAGACATTACTGACACACACACACACACACACACCCACACACACACACTCACACACTCCACACACACTCACACACACACACACACACACACACACACTCACACACACACACACACACACACACACACACCACACACACACACACACACACCACACACACACACACACACACACACACACACACACACACACACACACACACACACCACACACACACACACCCACACACACACACACACACACACACACACACACACACACACCTCCACACACACACACACACACACACACACACACACACACACACACACACACACACACACACACACACACCTCCACACACACACACACCCCACACACACACACACACCCCACACACCACACTCTCACACACACACACTCTCACACACACACACATTGTTAAAATAATAAACAACTCCTGATTTATGTACTGTACAGCCCTGTAAATGTATTCAACGCATATTATATCATTATGTCTAAATCACATGTAAGTCTGTATATTTTCAGCCACCGGCTGCAACTCTATTAATAAACCGTTTATTATTATTATTATTATTACAATAATAATAATATTAATAATAAAAATAATAATAATAACAATAATAGTAATAATAATAAAAGTAATAATAATAGTAGTAATAATACAAATAATAATAATAATAATAATAATAATATAATAATAATAATAATAATAACATAATAATAATAATAATAATAATAATAATAATAATATTATATTTATAACTGTCAATAAAGTCTCCAATCCTTACTATCACATGCTGGTAGTCCATGGAGAGAAGAAGTCCTTCTACATCATTACAAAAACAAGCTGGTCATATGAATGAAAGTACTTCCGCAGTTGCTCTTCTCTGTTGCGATAAAAGGAGACACTCGTGCCAGGTTTTAAGAGTCGTTTCTCTTGAAGCCTGGAAGCTAACAATTCAGCAGACTGTTTTGGCAAATTTAGATCTCTGACCAGATCATTCAATTCTGACTGAATAAAAACCGGCTTTTTCACAATCTTCACCAGATGGCTTGAAAAGATCAGTTTCTTTCATCTTCATCAGTAGAAACAGGTGAATTCCGGTCTATATCCTCAATCTCTGGTAGCTCAGTAAATTCTGGCACGTTACGTGATGGAGCAAATCTGAGATCAGATTTGGATTCAGCACCTTAAAGTTAGTAAAA
>NW_024746434.1:0-52500 GCF_018991925.1 Homarus americanus | reverse complement strand
TATATGTACAGATTTATTTGGTAGTTTTTAATTTGTTTTATCTTCATCCTTCTTTATGTATTTATGTCTATCTTTATTATTATTATTTGTTTGTTAATTTATCAATGTGTTTCTTTATTATTGTTCTTATCTCTATTCTTACAGTGTGTCTTTGGTCTTTGTTTAGTTCACGTATTGTAATTTGTATTTATTTTAATTAATATTTATTGTTATTAATTTATTTTGTTTTACTTTATCATAGTTTTATTTTTTATTTGTTTTGTCAATTTATTTTATTTGTTTTTGTATTATTTATATATTTTTTATCATGGTTTAATTTGTTTTCTTGTATCGTCTTTTGTTTTAATGTTTATAATATTTGTCAATAAATAATATATATATTTCTAAAACGATTACTTACATGTTTTAATAACCCTTGAGGATGATGATTTTAGGCTACCATAATGTTATAAACACCTCCCATGGCCACCTAACCTAACCATGATTTACCATAGCTCCTACCTGTCTGCCTTGGTCTAGTGGTCTTCTTGTGATGCTCACACACTTCTAAGACACGGGTTCGATCTTGTGTGTTCCGAGGTACTACCAGCTCTCTCTCTCTCTCTCTCTCTCTCTCTCTCTCTCTCTCTCTCTCTCTCTCTCTCTCTCGTACACTACAGCACCTATCATTCCCTCCACAGCACCTAACACTCCCTCCACTCTTGTGAGACGGAACCAAGTCATTTGGCAGAGGAGTAGACCTCGACCAGCCTGTTGCAACCTTCTTCTTCTTCTTCTTCTTCTTCTTCTTCTTCTTCTTCTTCTTCTTCTCCTTCTTCCTCCTCCACCTCCTCCTCCTCTCAGTATTAAGTATCAGGAATTATGAGGGTGTATTCGACAACACACACAGCAGCCATCTTGTTTACACACACACACCACCATCTAACCTACGACAAGCTCACATTATTAACTCAAATCTTACCTCGTGTGTTGCTCCCGTCATCCTACACGTCTCCTCGGGTGTCTCAGAACCCTCTTGGGACACCTAGGTAGATTCAGGAGCTTGAGAATGGGATTTATTTGTGAAACGCGAAGGTCGGGAAAAATTTGTTGAGAAGACGCGCAAGGATTTGGTCGAATGATAATAATAATAATAATAATAATAATAATAATAATAATGATAATAATAATAATAATAATAATAATAATAATGATAATAATAATGGGTACTAGTAGTTGAAGTATCATTGGTATTGTTATTATTAGTATATACAGTAATAATAATGGTTGCCCCTCGTGTAACGAGGATGGCCGGCCCAAGGGCCACCTAGGCGTGGATTTGTTTAAGGTGTAGCAGCTGTCGCCAACACAACAACCACACCCTGAGTTAACGAGCTGCATGACCCAGTGTTTAAGGTGTAAAAGCTGTCGCCAACACAACAACCACACCCTGAGTTAACGAGATGCTGAGTTAACGAGCTGCATGACCCAGTGTTTAAGGTGTAGAAGCTGTCGCAACACAACAACCACACACCCTGAGTTAACGAGCTGCTGACCCAGTGTTTAAGGTGTAGAAGCTGTCGCAACACAACAACCACACCCTGAGTTAACGAGCTGCATGACCCGGTGTTTAAGGTGTAGAAGCTGTCACCAACACAACAACCACACCCTGAGTTAACGAGCTGCATGACCCAGTGTTTAAGGTGTAGAAGCTGTCGCCAACACAACAACCACACCCTGAGTTAACGACTGCATGACCCTGTGTTTAAGGTGTAGCAGCTGTCGCCAACACAACAACCACACCCTGAGTTAACGAGCTGCATGACCCAGTGTTTAAGGTGTAAAAGCTGTCGCCAACACAACAACCACACCCTGAGTTAACGAGATGCATAAGAACATAAGAATGGAGGAAACTGCAGCGGGCCTATTGGCCCACACTGTGCAGTCCCATTTACACCCAATCTCTTTCGCTCATATCACCCAACCTACTGTATGTTTGAAGCTATTCAGCGTGTTCGAGTTAATGATGATGTTTGGTAACTTGTTCCATTCATCCACTACTCTATTTCCAAACCCATGTTTACCTATTTCGCGCCTAAATCTAAATTTGTCTAATTTAAAACCATTGTTACGAGTTCGCTCCTGGTTGGATTGTTTGAGTACCTTTGTTATATCACCTTTGTTTAGCCCTGACTTCCATTTATACACCTCGATCATATCGCCCCTCACTCTACGTCTTTCGAGGGAGTGCATATTAAGATGCTTTAACCTGTCTCTGTACTCAAGGTTCCTAATGCCCAGGATTAGTCTTGTCATTCTCCTCTGAATTCTTTCTAGGGATTCTATATCCATTCTGTAGTACTGTGACCAGAACTGAACTGCGTAATCCAAGTGAGGTCTCACAAGCGCAAGTTATAGTTTTAGAATAAAACGCAAGGAATAGTCCAAGAAGACCGGACACTCCGCCAACCGCACTGGCTAACCATTACCCCGTAAATACGATCAGCAAATCGATTAACATCCATCTTGCCAATTACTGATTGTGTAGACAGAGGCAAATGGCGTAAAGAAACTTGCCCATAGTTTCACCCTGCCCGGGGATCGAACCCGGTGTAGCAGCCCACATTAACCCCCCTGCCAAACTATACCCGGGGTTACAGTGGGCTACCCCAAAATATACCCCGGGGTATAAAATATCCCAGGCTATATTATACCCCGAGGTATATTTTGGGGTAGCCCAGGCTATACCTCTCTCGTCCAGATTATACCCTCTTGTGTTTTTCATAAATAAGGTAACTCGGGGAATAATATACTGATTTAGTATTAAGTAATAGATAAAATACAATTACAAATTTAGAAATTGGAGAAACATCAGGAAATAGCGATCACAAAGTCATCAGATTTGACCTTAACTTAACAAAGGAGAAGAAAGAAATTGTAACAGACTTCAGAAAAGCAAATTTTATAGGTTTAAGAGATAGGTTTAGGCATGAGGTGTGGGTGGTATTACCCAACCAGGCCAGAACAAGTGAATTCAGGTCCTGTGGGAGAGGTAGTTAGGTTAGGTTTAGGAGAAATAATATCAAAATTTAATATATGAGTGTGTTTTTAAATTTAAATTAAGATAGTTTAGCTGGACCACTGAGTTCAAAACAGAACTCATAGGGCTGGTTTCTGAGTGGGGAGGAGGATAATCTGGCCTAGGGGGTATGGAAATAGCCTAGCCTGATTTATACCCAGGGGTATAAGCTGGACTAGCCTAGAATATACCAGGTATAAAACACTAGCCCACTTTAACCCTGGTATAGTGTGAGGTATATTTTGGGCTGTTACACCGGACCACTACTTGCGAGAGGAGCATGCTGAATTATCATTATTTCAACTACTACTACGATCATCACCACCACTCACACCACCATCACCACCACTACCACCACCACCACACCACCACCCACCACCACCATCTTTACCCCACATTTCACCATAAAGTTCACCAGCATTAGAGTCACACAGTGTCACCTGGTGGAGGACGGAAACACAGTGTCACCTTACCTGGTTAAGAAACCATTTACCACCTAACAAGCAGTTTCCTTGACGTGCTCGCCTCTTTTTTCCTGGTCGCTTGATGTTATTGCCCTAATTGTCTTCTTGTTTGTGTGGGTGTTTTTGTTTTGTGTAATGTGAGTTTGTTGGCTGGTTTGTTTGTAATTGATAAAATATGTATAAACACCAAACACACACACACACACACACACACACACACACACACACACACACACACACACACACACACACACACACACACACACACCCCACCAACCATCCCCCCCCCACCCTCCTCCCCACCCCCTACCCTCCCCCCCCCCCCCACACCCAACCCCCACTCACCATAAAACACACGTACATTATGGCACAGCACCATTATGGGACAGCCCTGCGACATTATCCCCGCCACTGACAAATTTTCTCTATAATGTTGATAAAAACGCCACAGTACCCCGAGGAACGCAGGTGAAATCACTCCTTTCCTCTCTTTCTCCACCCCTCATACCCCCGCCCCCCTCCCTCCCTTCCTCCTTAGTCTTCCGTTTTTCCTCCTCTGTGTCTTCCTCTTCTTCCTCTTCCTCCTCCTCCAACTCCTCCTTCTTCTACCCTCCTCCTCCTCCTCTTCCATCCGTCTCGTTCTTTTTGTTAGCTCCTCCCCTCCGTCATCATCCTCCTTTCTCCTCCCTCTCCCCCCCTCTTCCTGTACCTCCCTCCTTCCCTTCTCCTTCCCATCACTGGTCTTTTCCGTCTCCCCCACCCCCCTCTCTCTCTCTCTTGTCCCATCAATTATCTTTATTCTTTCCCTCCCATTTCCCCTCATCTTTCGTTTGTCTATTTCCATCTCTATTCCTAGCTTATTCTTCCTCCTCCCTCAACCCTCCCTCCTTCCTCCCTCCTCCCTCCTCCTCCCCTCCTTCCCTCCCTCCTTCCCTCCCCCTCCCTCCCTTCCCATCATTTCACATAACCCCTCCTAAATCCTTGTCTTTACCGTATCCCATCATCACTGCCTCCCCAACTCCCTCCTCCCTCCCCCTTCCCTCCACTCCCCTTCCTTCCACTCCCCTCCCTCCCTCCCCCTTCCTTCCTCCCCTTCCTCCACTCCCCTTCCTCCTCCTTCCTTCACTCCTCCTCCCCTCCCCTCCTTCCCTTCCTCCACTCCCCTTCCTCCCCTCCCCCCTCCTTCCTCCCCCTTCCTCCTCCTCCTCCTCCTCCTCCCCCCTCCCCCCCGAGTTAATGATGATAATTCGTGGTCTAACTTGTGTATGAGAGTCATTATACGGAAGGTAATTAACACCCCCCTCTCACCTGTCTGTTGGTGGCCAAGGTGTGTATCTCTCTCTCTCTCTCTCAGGGGGGCTCTGGTGTCATTCATGGCTTGTAATACATGTAAAATAACGCAACCTAACCTAACCTAACCTAACCAAACAGGGAGGTACTGGGAAGGTATTGGAAGCATAATGTGTTGGTAGACCCTGCTGCCATATGTGACCAAGTCCCAGGTTGATGATCTCACTTTCTGCCTCGTCTACACACAGCTCCAGGGTCTCAGTTGTTTCTCTTACAACACAACAAACTGTATTGTTTGTCACTATTGATATATGTGTATGTGTACGTCAAACTACTTCCTCTCATAACTCCTTTAATACCTCTCCTCGTACACACACACACACACACACACACACACACACACACACACACCTAATCTCTCCCTTCACCAACAAAACCTTATGAATCACATTGTTTATTCCTACTTTTATCACAACTTTTCATCTAATTCTACATTTATTTATTCTCTCTCCCATTTCCTCTGATAGTCTTCAAAAATGGCCGTCGTGTTGTGCTTTGGTTGAGTCCTTAATAACACCTTCCCATAGCCCTCACGACCTGATGTTTATTTTTGTCTTGGTCGTAATGTCTCACTTCCTTCTGTTGATAAGCAAAAATATATCCAGGAGGGGAAAGGGGGTGTGTGTGCCCTGTCAACTGTGTCTCTTACCTCTCCCATGGTGAAGCGTCCTGTTTCTTCCTTCCCTGTTTCCCTATCTGTCTACCTGCCTGGCTGTCTGTCTCCCTGTCTGTGTGCCTCCCTGTCTACTTGTCTCCCTACCTTCTGTCTCCCTGCCTTTCTGTCTCGCTGCTTCCATGCTTGTTCGTTTCTCTGTTTCCTTTCCGTCTCCCTATTCGGTGTTAGAGTGAACGTGTCTAGTTAGGTAGAGTTTGTTATTTTGTCTCTAACTGGTGCTAAGTGAGAGTATCTGAATTGAGTAGAATCTCAGTGTTATTTGTCTCTAACTGGTGTTAAATGGAGCAATGTCTAGTTGAGGTAGAGAGTCTCAGTGTTAATTTTGTCTCTAACTTTGGTGCTAAGTGAACGTATCTAGTTAAGGTAGGAGTTTCAGTGTTAATTTGTCTCCTAACTTTGGTGTTAAGTGAACGTATCTAGTTAGGCCAGGGTTTCAGTCTTAATTTTGTCTCCCTACTGGTGCCTAAGTAGACATCCATCTAGTTAAGGTAGGAATCTCAGTGGTAATTTTGTCTCCTAACTGGTGTTAAGTGAACGTGTCTGGTTAAGGTAGAGTCTCAGTGTGAGTGTCTTCTACTTTGGTGTTAGAAGTGAACGTATCCCTGGTTAAGGTAGAGTCTCAGTGTTAATTTTGTCTCCTACTTTGGTGTTAAGTAGACGTATCTAATTCAAGTGGAGTCTCAGTATTAGTACGTCTCTAACTGGTGCTAGTGAACGTGTCTAGTTAAGGTGGAATACAGTGTTGTTTGTGTCTCTATTTGAATTGCTAAGTGGTGTCTAGTTAGGTAGAGTCTCAGTGTTAATTTTGTCTCCTAACTAGTGCTAAGTGAAGGTATCTAGTTAAGGTAGAGTCTCAGTGTTAATTTTGTCTCTAACTTGGTGCTAAGTAGACGTCTAGTTAGGTGGGGTCTCAGTGTTAATTTTTGTCTCTAACTGGTGCAGAGTGAGGTATCTGGTTAAGAGTAGAGAGTTTCAGTGTTAGTACATGTCTCCCTACTTTGGTGCTAAGTGAGTATCTGGTTAGGTAGAGAGTCTCAGTGTTAATTTGTCTCCTAACTGGTGCTAGTGAAGGTATCTCTGAATTGGGTAAGAGTCTCAGTGTTATTTTGTCTCTACTTTGGTGCTAAGTGAAGGTATCTGGTTAGGTAGAGGTTTCAGTGTTGGTACGTGCCTAACTGGTGCTGCTAGAGTGGAAGGTATCTGAATTGAGTGGGGTTTCAGTGTTAATTTTGTCTCCTAACTGGTGCTAAGTGAACGTATCTAGTTAATTGAGAGTTTTCGGTGTTAATTTTGTCTCTAACTTTGGTGCTTTAAGTGGAGCATTATCCTGGTTAAGGTAGAGTTTCAGGTGTTAATTTTTTGATGTCTAACTTTGGTGCTTTAAGTGAACGTGTCTAATTCAAGGTAGAGTCTCAGTGTTGGTACAATGTCCCTACTTTGGTGTTAAGTGAACGTATCTAGTAAGGTAGAGTTTCAGTGTTAATTTTGTCTCTAACTTTGGTGCTAAGTGAACGTATCTAGTTAAGGTAGAGTTTTCAGTGTTAATTTTGATACTCTAACTAGTGCTAAGTGAAGGTATCTAGTTGAATTAAGATTCTCCGACCATTAATTTGTCTCCTACTTTGGTTAAGTGAACGTATCTAGTTGGGTAGAGTCTCAGTGTTAATTTGTCTCCTAACTGAATTGTTGGTAGACGTATCTAGTTAAGGTAGAGTTTTCAGTGTTAATTTTTGTCTCTAACTAGTTAACTGAGTGAAATTATCTAGTTAAGGTAGAGTTTCAGTAATTTGTCTCCTAACTGGTGCTAAGTGAACATCTGAAGTTAAGGTAGAGTCTCAGTGTTTAATTTTGTCTCTCGCTTTGGTGTTAAGTAGACATGCTCCAGATTGAAGTAGAGGTTTCAGTGTTATTTTGTCGCCTAACTAGTGCTAAGTGAAGGTATCTAGTTAAGGTAGAGTTTCAGTGTTAATTTTGTCTCCTAACTGGTGCTAAGTGAACGTATCTAGTTAAGGTAAGTCTCAGTGTTGGTGTCTCCTAACTTTGGTGTTAGAAGTGAACGTGTCTAGTTAAAATGAGAGTTTCAGTGTTAATTTTGTCTCTAACTTTGGTGCTAAGTGAACGTATCTAGTTAATGTAAGAGTTTCAGTGTTGAATTTTGTCTCCTAACTAGTGCTAAGTGAAGGTATCTGAACAGGTAGATTCTTTCGATGTAATTATTTGTCTCTAACTGGTGTTAAAGCCAGGCAGCGTATCTGGGTTGAGGTAGAGAGTCTCAGTGTTAATTTTGTCTCTAACTGGGTGTTAAGTAAGACGTGTCTAGTTGATGAAGTTTTCAGTGTTGGTACATCTCCTAACTAGTGCTAGGTGAAGGTATCTGATTCAGGTGAATTCTCCAGTGTTATTTTGTCTCTAACTTTAAGATTGCTAAGTGAAGGTATCTAGTTAAGGTAGAATCTCAGTGTTAATTTTGTCTCTATAACTTTGGTGCTAAGTGAAGGTATCTGAATTAGGTAGAGTTTCAGTGTTAATTTTGTCCGCCTAACTTTGAGGTGCTAAGTGAACGTATCTAGTTAGGTGAGAGTCTCAGTGTTATTTTGTCTACTTGGTGTTAGAGTGAACGTATCTGGTTAAGATTTAGGTTTTCAGTGTTAATTTTGATATCTAACTGAATTGCTTCAAATTGAAGAATTATCTGGTTAAAATTAATTCTCAGTGTTAATTTTGTCTCTAACTTTGGTGTTAAGTGAACGTATCTAATTTAATTAGAGAGTCTCAGTGTTAATTTGTCTCTAACTGGTGCTGAGATGAAAATTATCTAGTTAAGGTAGAGTCTCAGTGTTAATTTTGTCTCTAACGGTACTTTAAGTGAAGGTATCTAGTTAGGTAGAATCTCAGTCATTGTTTGTCTCTAACTGGTGCTAAGTGAAGAAGGTATCTAGTTAGGTAGAGTCTCCAGTGTTAATTTTGTCTCCTAACTGGTGCTGCATGAACGTATCTGAATTAAAGAGTAGAGTCTCAGTGTTAATCTTGATATACAACTTTGGTGCTAAGTGAAGGTTCTAGTTAAGGTAGAGTCTCAGTGTTAATCTTGTCTCTAACTGGTGTTAGTGAACGTATCTGGTTAAGGTAGAGAGTTTCAGTGTTAATTTTGTCTCTCTAACTAGTGCTTTAAATGAACGTATCTGGTTAAGGTAGAAGTTTCAGTGTTGGTACTTTATTACCTAACTGGTGCTAAGTGAACGTATCTGTAGTTGAGTAGAATTCTAGTGTTAATTTGTCTCTAACTGGTGTTAGTAGACGTATCTAGTTAAGGTAGAATTTCAGTGTTAATTTTGTCTCTAACTGGTACTTCAAGTGGTATCTAGTTAAGGTGGAATTCTCCTTAATTTGTCTCCTAACTGGTGTTAGAAATGAACGTATCTAGTTAAGGTAGAGAGTCTCAGTGGTGATTTTGTCTCTAACTGGTGCTAAATGAGAGGTGTATCTAAGTTACAGGTAGAGTCTCAGTGTTAATTTTGTCTCCCTAACTGATTGCTAAGTGAAGGTCTGGTTGAGGTGAAGTCTCAGTCTCAGTGTTAATTTTGTCTTCTAACTGGTGCTAAGTGAACGTATCTAGTTAAGGTAGAGTCTCAGTGTTAATTTTGTCTCCTAACTCTTATCATTACAGGTTCTCGCTTGACTACCATAAAATTAACAATGGTAAGCATGATGAACATTAACATTTAATCACCATTTAACATCGAGTAATAAACTTAGCTCATAATAACATCGACAGAGGTAAATTTAACGTACAATTTAACAGGGGAATAAACGTTTTCCTCCATAGTGTAGACCGTACTATACCCCCACCCCACCATTGCACCATTCCCCCACCCACCATTGCACCATTATACCCCCACCCCACCATTGCACCATTATACCCCCACCCCACCATTGCCATTATACCCCCTACCCACCATTGCACCATATACCCCACCCCACCATTGCACCTTATACCCCCACCCCACCATTGCACCATTATACCCCCACCCACCATTGCACCATATACCCCACCCCACCATTGCACCATTATACCCCACCCACCATTGCACTTACTTTACCCCACCATTGCACCATTATACCCCACCCACCATTGCCATTAACCCTTTACCCACCCACCATTGTACCATTATGCCCCACCCCACCATTGCACCATTATACCCCACCCCACCATTGCCATTATGCCCCACCCACCATTGCACCATTATACCCCACCACCATTGCACCATTATACCCCCACCCACCATTGCACCATTATACCCCACCCCACCATTGCCATTATACCACCCACCATTGTGCCATTATACCCCTACCCCACCATTGTACCATTATGCCCCTACCCATTTGCCATTATACCCCCCACCCACCATTGCACCATTATCCCCACCCACCATTTGCACCATTATACCCCACCCACCATTGCGCATTATACCCCCACCCCACCATTGCCATTATACCCCCACCCCACCATTGCCATTATACCCCACCCACCATTGTACCATTATTCCCCACCACCATTGCTTTATACCCCCACCCACCATTGCACCATTATACCCCCACCCCACCATTGTTGCCATTATCTTCCACCCACCTTGTTCCTTCACCCACCATTGCACCATTATACCCCACCATTGTGCCATTATATTCCACCCACCATTGCCATTATGCCCCACCCCACCATTGCCATTATACCCCCCACCCACCATTGCCATTATACCCCCTTACCATTGCCATTATACCCCACCCCACCATTGCACCATTATACCCCCACCCACCATTGCCATTATGCCCACCCACCATTGCCATTATACCCCCACCCCACCATTGTACCATTATACTCCCCACCTTGCCCATTATGCCCCACCCAAACCCTTATACCCCCCCCCACCGTTGCCATTATACCCCCACCCCACCATTGCCGTATACCCACCCCACCATTGTCCATTATACTTTCCCACCGTTGCCATTATACTTCCCCACCATTTGCACCATTATGCCCCACCCCACCATTGCTGCATTATACCCCACCCACCATTGCTGCTTATACTACCCCCACCATTGGCCATTATACCCCCACCCACCATTGCACCATTATACCCCCACCCCATTGCCATTATGCTTACTACCATTGCCTTATGCCCCCACCACCATTTGCCATTATACCCCCCACCCACCATTGCCATTATACCCCCACCCACCATTGCATTATACACCCCCCATTGGCCATTATGCCCACACCATTGTACCATTATACCCCCCACCATTGCCATTATACCCCCACCACCATTTGCTGCATTATACCCCCACCCACCATTTGCTATTATACCCCCACCCACCATTGCCATTATACCCCCACCCCACCATTTGCACCATTATACCCCCACCACCATTGAACCATTATACACCCACCATTGCACCATTATACCCCCACCCCACCATTGCCGTTATACCCCCACCCACCATTGCATTATCCCCACCCCATGTACCATTATCTACCCCACCATTGCACCATTATACCCCCACCCCACCATTGCACCATTATACCCCCACCCCATTGTACCATTATACCCCACCCCACCATTGCCATTTACCATTGCACATTTCCCCACCCACCATTGCCATTATACCCCACCCCACCATTGCACCATTATACCCCACCCCACCATTGCACCTTCACAAGCGCCCCCTCCCCCACCCCTCAAAACAAAGGAACTATCTTGAATATTATAATCACACAGGTGCTTGGTTGCGTGACTACCTGACGACTTAAGGTTGGGTTGGTTTAGGTAGGTTAGGTTGGGAGGTTAAGTTGGGTTAGGTGGGAATTGAGTTGAGTTGGGGTTGGGTTAGGTTAGGTTGGGTTGGGTTGAGACAGGTTAGGTTAGGCTGGGTTGGTTTGGGTTAGTTGGAGGTTGGGTTGGGTTGGGTTGGATGGTTTTAGGTTAGTTTAGGTTAGGTTGGGTTGGGGTTGGAGGTTGGGTTGAGTTGAGAATTACACAGGATAAAAGGAAAATTAATGGTAGGTAATTTAGTGGTGGTTAATGGTGCATTTTTATCTTTTTTGCTTGTGTTTGTGTTTATATAATCACCACGGTTTCTCTCTCCTCCTTCTTCCTACCATGTGTCAGCTCTGAGACTTAATAATCCCTTCCTCCTCCTCCTCCTCCCCATGTCTGACAGCTGACGATAGCTCCTCCCTCTTCCTCCTTGCTGTCAGTCACAACCATCACCACCGTCTTCCTCACTCCTACTAACCTAACCTAACCTAACCTAACTTAGTGCCTGATTGTGTTACTGTATGTACCTCCTTTCCTTCCTTCTTTCTTCCCTCCCCTCCTTCCTTCTTCCCTTCCTTTGTCCTTACCTCCCTTTCCTCCTCCCTTCCTTCTCACCCTCCTCCTCAACATACTTCTGGATTAGCCACTGTACCACCCCAGGGCGAGGTCACCTGCCCCTTGAAGACCTGTCGCAAGCTAAGGGTCACGTGAGGTCACCTGAGGTCACCTAATGAAGGCAGCTGGACAGGTTAGGTTAGGTACGACCGTTAATTAACTGATGACACCTGTAACTATCCTGACTTCTGCCACACCTCTGCCACACCTTTGCTACACCTCTACCACACCTCTGCCACACCTCCACCACACCTCCACTACCTCCACCACACCTACCATACCTCCACTACACCTCCACCACACCACCACACACACCTCTACCACACACCTCCACTACACCTCCACCACATCTACCATATCCACCACACCCCACCACACCACCACACCTCTACCACACCTCCACTACACCTCCACACCCTCCACCACACCCCCTCCTCCAACCTCTCCCCACCCCCTCCACCCACCACGCCCGCATCCAACCACACCTCATCCAACCACACACTCATCCAACCACACCATCCAACCACACTCATCCAACCACACCCACATCCAGCAACGCCTCATCCAACCACACTCATCCAACCACACTCATCTAACCACACTCATCCAACCACACCATCCAACCACACCCTCATCCAACAACGCCCCCATCCAACCACACTCATCCAACCACACCCTCATCCAACCACACCATCCAACCACACCTCATCCAACCACACTCATCCAACCACATCCAACCACACTCATCCAACCACACCTCATCCAACCACCCTCATCCAACCACACCCTCATCCAACCACACCCTCTTCAACAACGCCTCATCCAACCACACTCATCCAACCACACCCTCATCCAACCACACCTCATCCAACCACACCCTCACTCACCACCACCCCTCCACCTACCACCTCCTCAGTGGGCAATGTTTGGTGTTGAGGATGGCAGCGGGAGGCAGGTGGAGGGAGGGAAGGAGGGGAGGAGGAAGGGGAGGAGAAGGGGAGAGAACGCCCCAGCCTCCAACCAGCGAGACTGAAGTTGACGGCGCGACCAACAGGACACGCTGGGGAAAGGGAGGAGGGTGAGGGAGGGGAGGGAGGGGGAAAGAAGGAAGGAGGAGAGGGGAGAGAAGGAAGGAGGAAAGGAGGGGGAGAGTAGGAAGGAGGAGAGAGGGGAAGGTGGGAGGGGGACGATGACGAATGTACAGAGGGGTGCAGCTAGTACATACATACATACATACATACATCACATACATACATATACATATATCCTTGTCTGTAATTATCAAATGATCTGATCAGTTTAACCTTGAAAGGGAATTATCTACACACACACACAGGTAAGACAGGTGTTACAATTTGTACCAATTGACCAATTTAAATCGAGGTCGTGTGTGTGTGTGTGTGTGTGTGTGTGTGATAAATAATAATTAAAGGTTTATTGAAAGAACATGGCAGCCAGAAAGCTGAAAATATACAGTTACATAATTGGACTTGTTTCAAGCAACACAAGTGATAGAAATATATAATAACTAGGTGGGGAGAAGGTCATACTACAGGGCAGTTCAACACAGTGACAGCAAAAGGTAAGATTGACTGGGAGGATATGTGGAATAGGCTACCGAGTGCTGTAGGATCGGGGACGTGGGAGCTCAAGACGAAGTTGATAGGCATGGAAGTGCTGGATGGTGTGAAAGGGACTCTGTATGGGCCAGTCGGCCTCCCAGTCCTCTATGTCTTATGTTAAGAGTTATTGATAATTTTACAATGGTTAGGACTGGGCTGTTCATACAGAGGTCAGTACGTCCTCGTATGGGCTGGATGCAGTTGTGGTGTCGAACAGCAATTCTCGAGCGAGGGATCTCAGGTGGTAGTAGGAGCCGGTGTCGAGGATGGCGCTGAAACTTACCACCAAATTTACAGATGACGTCGTGGTGATGGTCAGAGAGAGCCGAGAGGGTCAGTGTGTTGAACGCTTCTTGATATGTGGAGTGTGTGTGTGTGTGTGTGTGTGTGTGTGTGTGTGTGTGTGTGTGTGTGTGTGTGTGTGTGTGTGTGTGTGTTGGGTGTGTGTGTGTGTGTGTGTGTGTGTGTGTGTGTGTTGAGTTTGAATCATTAACACGACCCCAACCTTGGATATTGATCACTTTAACCCACAAACGCTAAAACCTAGCCTAACCTAACCTAACCTAACCTAACCTAACCTAACCTAACCTAACCTAACCTAACCTCCATAGAGTCACACACTGCCACTGACCACAAAACACGACTCATAAATACTGTGATTAAGGTAAGTCTGATACACCTTTCACCTTGATTAATTACATAATATCCGGTTACAAGGTGATGATTGATGTGTGTGTGTGTGTGTGTGTGTGATAGAGATAGAGAGAGAGAGAGAGAGAGAGAGAGAGAGAGAGAGAGAGAGAGAGAGAGAGACTCGCCATCATAACACAGTGGGGGACAATGATGGTAGCCCTCCCTCCCTCACTCACTCCCTCTTTTCCCCCTCCCTCCTTTCTTCCTCCCTATTTTCCTCCCCTTCCTCCTTCTTCCCTCTTTCCCTTTCTCTCCCTTCCTCCTCGTTTTCCCCACCTCCCCTCCTCCCGTGAGTGGATTTAGACGTGGGTGGTGGTGGTGGTGGTGGTGGTGGTGTTAGTAGTGTGGGTAGTGGTAGTGGTGGTGTGGTGGTGGTGGTGGTGGTGGTGGTGGTGGTGGTGTTAGTAGTGTGGGTGGTGGTGGTGGTGGTGGTGGTGGTGTTGGTGTGTGGTAGTGGTGGTGGTGGTGGTGGGGTAGTGGTGTGGGTGGTGGTGGTGGTGGTGGTGGTGTTGTTGGTGGTGTGGGTGGTGGTGGTGGTGGGTGGTGTGTGGTGTGGGTGGTGTGGTGGTGGTGGTGGTGGTGTTAGTGGTGTGGGTGGTGGTGGTGGTGGTGGTGGTGGTGGTGTGGGTGTGGGGTGAGGTGAGTGGTGGTGGTGGTGTTGGTGTGGGTGGTGGTGGTGGTGGTGGTGGTGTTAGTAGTGTGGGTGGTGGTGGTGGTTGGTGGTGGTGGTGGTGTGTGGAGTAGTGGGGGTTGGTGATTGATTGAGTGGATTGGTGGTGAATGTTAGTTGATTGGTGGTTGGTTGGTTGGTTGGTGGGTGGTTGGTGGTGATTGATGTTAGTTGATTTGATTGGTAGTTGTTGGTGGTGTTGTTGGTTGGTTGATTGTTGTTGGTGGTTGTTGGGTGGTGTGGTGGTGGTTGGTTGGTTGGTTGGTGGTGATTGGTGGTGGTGGTGGTGGTGGTGGTTGGTTAGTTGGTGGTGGTGGTGGTGTTAGTTGGTTGATTGGTTGATTTGGTGGTGTGAATTGGTGGTGGTGGTTGGTTGGTTTGGTTGGTTGTGTTGGTGGTGTTGGTGAGTTGGTTGGTTGTTGAGTGATTGGTGGTGGTGTGGTGGTGTGAGTTGGTTGATGGTTGTTGGTGGTTAGTGGGTAGTGGTGGTGGTTGGTTGGTTGGTGGTTGTGGGTGGTGGTGGTGTTGGTTGGTTGGTTGGTTGGTTGGTGGTTATGTGGGTGGTGGTGTGGTGGTTGGTTGGTTGAGTTGTTGGTGGTTGTAGGTTGATTGGTGGTGGTTGGTGGTGGTGTGGTGGTGGTTGGTTGGTGGTTGGTGTTGGTGGTGTGGGTGAGGTGGTGGTGGTTGGTGGTGGTGGTGGTTGTGTGGTGGTGGTGAGTTGATTGGTTGAGTTGGTGGTTAGTGGTGTGGTGGTGGTGGTGGTTGATTGATTGGTTGGTTGTGGGTGGTGGTGGTGGTGGTGGTTGAGTTGGTTGGTTGTTTGTTGGTTGAGGTGGTGGTGGTGGTTGATTGGTTGGTTGGTGTGGGTGGTTGGTGGTGTTGGTTGGTGGTTGGTTGTTGGTGGTTTTGGTGTGGTGGTGGTGGTTGGTTGGGTTGGTTGGTGTGGGTGGTGGTGGTGGTGATTGGTTGGGGTTGGGGTGGTTGTTGGTGGTGTGGGTGGTGGTGGTGGTGGTGGTGGTTGGTTGGTGGTTGGTGGTGGGTGGTGGTGGTTGGTTGAGTTGGTTGTTGGTTGGTTGGTTGTTGGTGGTGTGGTTGTGGTGGTGGTGGTGGTGGTTAGTTGGTTGGTGTGGTTGGTTGGTTGGTGGTTGGTGGTGGTGGTGGTGGTTGGTTGGGTTGGTGGTTGTGTTGGTTGGTGGTTGTGGGTGGTGGTGTGGTGAAGTTGGTTGGTTGGTGGGGTGGTGGTGGGTTGATTGGTTGATTGGTTGGTTGGTTGGTGGTGTGGGTCGGTGGTTGGGGTGATTTGGTTGGTTGGTTGGTGTTGGTGTTTTGTTGGTGGTGGTGGTGGTTGGTTGAGGTTGGTGGTAGTTGGTGGTGGTGGTGATTGGTGGTTGGTTGGTTGGTGGTGTGGTGGTGGTGGTAGTTGGTGGTGTGGTTGTTGAGTGGTGTGATTGGTGGTGGTGGTTGGTGGTTGGTGTTGGTGGTGTGTAGTTGGTGGTGGTTGGTTGTTGGTGGTGGTGGTGGTTGGTTGGTTGGTTGTTGGTGTGTGGTGGTGGTGGTGGTGGTGGTGTTGGTGGTGGTGAGGTGGTGGTGGTGGTGGTGTTATTGGTGTGGGTGGTGTGGTGGTGGTGAGGTTGGTGGTGGTGGTGGTGTGGAGTGAGTGGTAGTGGTGGTGATTGGTGTTGTGTGGTGTGGGTGGTGGTGGTGGTGGTGGGGTGGTTAGTGGTGTGGGTGGTGTGGTGGTGGTGGTGGTGGTGGTGTTGGTGGTGTGGGTGGTGGTGGTGGTGGTGTGGTGGTGGTGGTGGTGTGGGTGGTGGGTGGTGGTGGTTGGTGGTGGTGGTGTTGGTGGTGTGGGTGTGGTGGTGGTGGTGGTGAGAGTTGTTGGTGGTGGTGGGTGGTGGTGGTGGTGGTTGGTGGTTGGTTGGTTGAGTTGGTGGTTGTTGGTGGTGAGGTGGTGGTGGTGGTGGTGGGGTTGGTGGTTGGTGGTGTGGGTGAGTTGGTGGTGGTGTGGTGGTGGGGTGGTTGGTGGTGTGGTGGTGTGGTGGTTGAAGTTGGTTGGTTGTGTTGGTTGGTGGTGTGGTTGGTTGGTGGTGGTTGGTTGAGTTGGTTGTTGGTGAAGTTGTGGGTGGTGTGGTGGTGGTGGGGTTGAGTTGGTTGGTGGTGTGGTGGATTGGTGGTTGGTTGGTTGAGTTGGTTGGTTGGTTGGTGGTTGTGGGTGGGGTGGTGGTGGTGTTGGTTGGTTGGTTGGTTGGTGGTGTGGGTGGGTGGTTGTGGTGGTTGGTGGTTGGTGGGTGTGTATTGGTGTGGTTGGTGGTGGTGGTGGTTGGTTGGTTGGTGGTTGTGGTGGTGGTGGTGGTTGGTTGGTTGGTTGGTTGGTTGGTTGGTTGGTGGTGGTGGTGGTTGGTGGTGGGGGTAGTGGTGGGGTGGTTGGTTGGTGGGGTGATTGGTGGGGTGGGGTTGGTTGGTGGGTGGTTGGTGGGTTGGTGGTGTGGGTGGTGGTGGTGGTGGTTGATTGAGTTGATTTGGTGGTTGGTGGTGGTGGTTGGTTGGTTGGTGGTTGTGGGTGTGGTGGTTGTGTTGGTTGGTTGGTGGTGGTTGGTGGTGGTGGTTGGTTGTTGTTGGTGAAGTTGGTAGTTGGTGGGGGGTGTGGTTGATTGATTGGTTGAGTTGGTTGGTTGTAGTTGGTTGTTGGTGGTTGTGGTGGTGTGGGTGGTGGGGTTGGTTGGTTGGTTGGTGTGATTGGAGTTGGGTGGTGTTGGTTGGTGGTGGGTGGTTGTGGTTGTTTGGTGGGGTTGGGTTGTTGGTTGGTTGAGTTGGTTTGGGTGGTTGGTTGGTTGGTTGTTGGTGGTTGGTTGGTGGTTGGTGGTGATGGTGGTGGTTGGTGGTGGTGTTGGTGGTTGTTGGTGGTGGTGGTGGTTGGTTGAAGTTGTTGGTGGTTGTGGTGGGGTGGTGGTTGGTTGGTTGGTTGGTTGAGTTGGTTGTTGGTGGTGTGGTTGTTGGTTGAGTTGGTTGGTTGGTTGGTGGTTGAGATTGATTGGTTGGTGGGGTTGGTGGTGGTGTGAGTTGAGTTGTTGGTGGGTGTGGGTGGGGTGGTTGGTTGGTTAGTTGGTTGGTGGTTGGTGGTGGTGGTGGTGGTGGTTGGTTGGGTTGGTTGGTTGGTTGGTGGGGGTGGTGATTGGTGGGGTGGTTGGTTGGTTGGTTGATTGGTTGGTGGTTGGTGGGGTGGTTGATTGGTGGTAGTTGGTTGGTTGGTTGGTGGTGTAGTTGTTGGTGGTTGGTTGGTTGGTTGGGGTGGTGGTGGTGGGTGGTGGTGGTGGTGGGGTTGGGGTTGGGGTTGAGGTTGGTGGTGAGGTGTGGTGGTGGGGTGGTGGTTGGTTGGTGAGGTTGGTGGTGGTTGGTTGGTGGTGGTTGGAGTTGATGGTGGTTGGTGGTGGTGGGTTGGTTGGTTGGTTGGTTGGTGGTGTGGGGTGGTGGTGGTGGTTGGTTGGTTGGGTTGGGTTGAGTTGTTTGGTTGAGTTGGTTGGTTGATTGGTTGAGGTTGGTGGTGGTTGGTGGTTGAGTTGGTGGTGGGTGGTTGGTTGGTTGTTGGTGATTGGTTGAGTTGGTTGGTTGGTTGGTTGGTTGGTTGATTGTTGGTGGAGTTGATTGGTTGGTTGGTTGGTTGGTTGGTTGATTTGATTGTTGATTGGTTGGTTGGTGGTTGGTTGGTTGGTTGGTTGGTTGTTGGTGGTTAGTTGGGTGGTGGTGGTGGTGGTGTGGTGGTGGTTGGTTGGTTGGGGTGGGGTGGTTGGTTGGTGGTTGGTGTGGGTGGTGGTTGGTGGTGGTTGGTTGGTGGGGTGGTTGGTTGTTGGTGGTGTGTGGGTGTGGTGTGGGGTGGTGTGATTGGTTGGTTGAGTTGGTTGGTGGTGTGGGTGGGGTGGTTGGTTGGTGGTTGGTTGGTTGGTGGTTGGTGGTTGGTTGGTGGTTGGTTGGTGGTGGGGTTGGTTGGTTGGTTGGTTGGTTGGTTGAGTTGGTTGGTTGTTGTGGTGGTGTGAGTTGTTGAGTTGGTTGGTGGTGGTTGGTTGTTGGTTGGTTGGTTGGTTGTTGGTGTGGGTGGTGGGTGGGGTGGTTGGTTGGTTGGTTGGTGGTTGGTGGTGGTGGTGGTGGTGGGGTTGGGGTTGGTGGTGGTTGGGGTGGGGTTGGTTGGTGTTGGTGGTTGTGGGTGGTGGTGGTGGTGGGGTGGTGGTTGGTTGAGTTGGTTGGTTGGTGGTTGATTGGTTGGTGTGTTGGTTGTGGTGGGGTGTGGGTTGATTGGTGGGGGTTGATTGGTGGGGTGGGTTGGTTGGTTGGTTGGTTGGTTAGTTGAGTTGGTTGGGTGGGGTGGTTGTTGGTTGGTTGGTTGTGTTGGTGTGTGGGTGGTGGTGGTTGTTGTTGGTTGGTTGAGTTGGTTGGTTGGTTGAGTTGGTTGGTTGTTGGTGGTTAGTTAGTTGTTGGTGGTTGTGTTGGTTGTTGGTGGTTGATTGGTTGGTTGGTTGGTGGTTGTTGATTGGTGGTGTTGGTGGTGGGTGGTTGGTTGGTTGGGGTTGGTGGTTAGTTTGGTGGTGTGGGTGGTGGGGTGGTTAGTTGGTGGTGGTGGGTTGGGGTGGTTGGTTGGTTGGTTGGTGGAGTTAGTGGGGGTGGTGTTGGTTGGTTGGTGGTGGTTGGTGGGGTTGGTGGTGGTGGTGGTGGTGGTGGTGAGTTGTTGGTGGTGTGGGTGTGGTGGTGGTGTGGTGGTGAGTGGTGGTGGTGGTGGTGGTGGTTGTTGGTGGTGTGGGTGGTGGTGGTGGTGGGGTGTGGTGGTTGGTTGGTGGTGGTGGAGGAAAATGTTGCGTTATAAATGTGGTGGGCAGACACATCCTTACACAGCAGCAGTAAGTGTCACCACATCATCACATACCCTCCTGGACACACACACACCTGTTGGTTCACACAGGTGAGAGCTACACCGTCTGCCACACCTGCACTAGAGAATACACACACACACACACACACACACACACACACACACACACACACACACTTGGGTCTGTCCAGTTAACGTGTGGAAAATCGTGCGAGAGGGTTCTGGATGGGACGGAACGGGGTTGATAAGGGGCAGGGGCCAGGGCAGGGGTGATGCAGGGGCAACATACCCCCAACATCCATCACCCACGCCCCTTCACACATCAAAGCCCCTGAGACTCCCAGAATTAGACACCTGTCACCCGTAGGCCACCTTAATTAACTCTCTAGTACACCTTCTGATAACTACCAGGAATGGTTTAAACTATCCTCAATGATGTAGAGACAAACTTACTAATGATAAATGATAAAATTACTCTAAATTATCCTCTGAATAAATTAGCGTTTAATCAAGCAAATTATATGTCATTTTCTATAACTGTGTTGTCATTGGTGAATATTTCCCGAGACTCCGCCCATGTTTGATTGTGGTAGCCAATCACATGTTGAGATATACTGTACGTCATGAGTCTTTTAGCCAATTAGATACTGAGAAATAGATCATAATTGTTCTGCAATTAGAAGTTATAAAGTACGTCATGGAGATAAGAAGTGGAGAAATACGCCACAACTGTAGTAGCCAATCAGATGTTGAGTTATGATATACGTCATGGCTGTTTTAACCAATCAGATATCGATAAATGAGTCATGAGAGTAATAGCCAATCAGAAATTGAGAAATAGAAGGATGTTTTTGATGAGAGAGGCAGAAGAGCAAGACAGATAGACAGACACACACACACACACACACACACACACACACACAACACGACATACAGGCGGTCAGTATATTAAGACAAATTAGACTTTAAATAATGATAATCCTGACTTGAAATCCTAATTGTAATCCTCATCCTAATCCCATCACAGTAGGATTAATGGTTCGTTACCTTGGATAATCACGGCGCTTTGTTATCCATCCTTGCATCCCTTCCCATAATCCTCTTGCTCGCTACTCCATGGACCCCTTCCTTCCCTCACCATGGCCCCAATATAATCCTGGCCCTCTTCTTCCCTCACCATGGCCCCAATATAATCCGCAGCCTCTTCTTCCTCCTCGCAGCCCTCTACTTCCCTCCTCATGGCCCTCTTCTTCCCTCCTCATGGCCCTCTACTTCTTCCCTCCTCATGGCCCTCTTCTTCCCTCCTCCTTGGCCCCCTTCTTCCTCCCCATGGCCCTCTTCTTCTTCCCCTCCTCATGGCCCCTTCTTCCCTCCTCCTTGGCCTCTTCTTCACTCCCCATGGCCCCTTTCTTCCTCCCATGGACCCTTCCTTCCCTCACCATGGCCCCAATATAATCCATGGCCCCTCTCTATGGCCCCTATGCTCCTCCATGGCCTCTTTATTCCCTCACCATGTCCCCCATTCATGGCCCTCTCCTCCCCATGGCCCCATACTACAGGGTTCACTATACCTCCTTGCACCCTTCCTCCCCACGGTCCCCCTCCTCATCACACCCTCCCTCCCCTCTACCCTCTACCCTCCCCCTTTCCCTCCCCTCTACCCCTACCCTCCCCCCCCTCCCCCTCTCCCCTCCCTCTACTCCCCTCCCCTCTACCCCCTCCCCTCCCTACCCCCTACCTTCTCCCTACCTCCTCCCCTACCCCTTAGTGTCTCGTGGGCATGGTCAGCTGTCCACCACAACAATACCTGCAGCATAGAAAACAGGTCCTGAATAGAAGAGAAGCAGGAAACAGATGAAAAGGTGGAGAAGAGTTGTGGAAAGGGGCGTCCACTGTGAGGTGGGGGGGTGAGGGGGGCGTGGGGTGAGAATAATGGCCTCAGATTGTATTCTTTCTCTTTTACTTTCTATGCTGTTCTTCTTCTTCTTCTTCCGTAAAGTAATGGTTGGCTGGACACGTAAGGGTTAATGAAGGTATAGATTATACTTGGAACATATGGCTCGTGTGTGTCTCTCTCTCTCTCTCTCTCTCTCTCTCTCTCTCTCTCTCTCTCTCTCTCTCTCTCTCTCTCTCTCTCTCTCTCTCCTCTCTCTCTCTCTCTCTCTCTCTCTCTCTCTCTCTCTCAACTTTATCGACTGTTTCCCCATAGTTAGGTTAGGTTAGCTTGTCATTTAGGGTACGTTAGGTTAGGGTTAGGTTAGGTTTTGTTAGGGGTATGGGTGTAGGTTAAATTAGGTTAGGTTAGGGGTAGGTTAATTTTAGGTTGGTTCGGTTGTGCTAGGGGTAGGTTAGGTTAAGTTTGGTTAGGTTGTTGCTGGGGTAGGTTAGGTTAGGTTGGGTTGTGCTAGGGCGTAGGTTAGGTTGGGTTAGGTTGTGCTAGGGGGTTGTTAGAGTTGGGTTTAGGTTAGGTTGTGCTAGGGGTGATTGGGTTAGGTTAAGTTAGGTTACGTTCTGCTAGGGACAGGTTAGGTTAAGTTAGGTTAGGTTCTGCTAGGGACAGGTTAGGTTAAGTTAGGTTAGGTTGTGCTAGGGTAGGTTAGGTTAAGTTAGGTTAGGTTAAGTTAGGTTAGGTTATGCTAGGAGTAGGTTAGGTTAAGTTAGGTTAGGTTACGCCACGTTAAGATGCTGGTTTAAGATATTACCTCAGCGGTACAGTCAACGGTATATGAACAAACAAATTTACCTGTACCTTCTGTAATGTGTCGTTATACACATGTGCTAAGTGTGTACAAAGATATATATGTGTGTCTGTGTGATGAAGGTGTACATGAGGTGCAGGTGTACACAGGTGCGGGTGACATATGCAGATCACCTACTATATATTCTGTATGACACATCCAGTGACATAATGTGTGTGTGTGTGTGTGTGTGTGTGTGTGTGTGTGTGTGTGTGTGTGTGTGTGTGTGTGTGTGTGTGTGTGTGTGTGTGTGTGTTAACCCCCAAACTACTTTTAGGTTAGGTTAACAATGTAATTATGCTATTCGTTATTAATTTACACGTGATGTAGGTGTGGGGGAGGCATGTGGGCGTGGGGAGGGTAAATGGGCGTGTGGAAGGTGTGTGGGGAGTGGGTAAGGCGTGTGTTGGTGGGGAAGGCATGTGGGCGTGGAGGCGTGTGGGCGTGGGGCGGCGTGTGTGCGTGGTAAGTGTGGGCGTGGGGAAGGTATGTAGGCGTGGCGTAGCTGTGGGCGTGGAGAAGGTGTGTAGGTGTTGAGAAGGCGGTGTGGGCGTGGGGGAGGCGTGTGGGCGTGGAGAGGCGCGTGTGGACGTGGGGATGGCGTGTGTGCATTAGTAAGGCGTGTGGGCATGGGGAAGGCATGTGGTGGGTGGTGGGGAAGGCGTGTGGGTGTGAGGACGAGGCGTGGAAGAGGCGTGTGGGCGTGGAGGGGCGTGTGGGCGTGGGGAAGGCGTGTGGGTGTGAGGACAGGGAGGCGTGGTAGGGCGTGTGGGCGTGGAGGGGGCGTGTGGGCGTGGGTGGGCACCAGCGGAATATAGGAGGTGGATCAATACAGGAATGATGTTGACGGATCACCGCAAGTGGCCACGATTGTCTCCTGCTGGTGTGTGTGTGTGTGTGTGTGTGTGTGTGTGTGTGTGTGTGTGTGTGTGTGTCTGTACACTAACAGCATACAGGTACTTTTTTTATTTTGGTTTATTTTTTACAACATGGGGCGATTATTGTTGATAATTGTGCCTTAACTCACCTGGCCAGGAGGGAGCGCATAAAACACCACACAGATGAGAGGAGTGTGCGACACCTGCTGTACCAAACTAAGCCATTTATTGTGGCCCTTCACCTTATGGCCTAATCTAACCTAACTCAACTAATCTAACACAATCTAACCTAATCTAACAGCCTAACCTAACCTAGCTAACTTATCTATGCCTAATCTAACCTAACCTATTAGCACAACCATATCTAACCTAACCCAACCTGGCCTAACCTAATCTAACCTAACCTAATCTGCCTAACCTAACCTAACCTAATCTAACTAACCTAATCTAACCTAATCTAATCTAACCCTAACCTAGCCTTATCCCTAACCTAATCTAACTCTAATCTAGCATAACCTAATCTAATCTAACCTAACCTAACCTTATCTAACCTAATCTAACCTAACCTTATCTAACCTAATCTAACTTCCTAATCTAACTAACCTAATCTAACCTAACCTTATCTAACCTAATCTAACCTAACCTAATCTAACCTAACTTATCTAACCTAATCTAACATAACCTAATCTACCCTAACCCAAATGTAATCTAACATAACCTAACCTTATCTAGCCTCAATCTAACCTAACCTAACCTAACCTAACCTTATCTACCTTATCTAGCCTGAAATCTAACCTAACTAATCTAACTAACCTAATCTATACAACATATCTAACCTAATCTAGCCTACAATCTGTCTAGCCTAACCTTATCTGTCACAATCTCAACTAACCTAATCTAGCCTAGCCTAATCTAACCTAGCAATACAACCTAATCTAACCTAGCCTAATCTAACCTAACCTAATCTAATCTAACCTAACCTATTTTATCTAACCTAATCTAACCTAACACAACATTACTAATCCTAACTTCAACTTATCTAACTTCTTATCTAACCTAATCTAACCTAACATATCTAACCTAATCTAACCTAACCTAATCTAACCTAACCATCTGCTTCTAACAATCTAACCTAATCTAACCTAACTTTATCTAGTCTAGCCTAATCTAACCTAATTCCTAATCTAACCTAACTTATCTCACAATCTAACCCAACCTAATCTGGCTAACTACTTATCTACCTAATTAACCTAACCTTATCTAACCTAATCTAACCTAACACAATCTAACCTAAACATATCTAACCTAATCTAACCTAACTTATCTAACCTAATCTAACCTAACCTTATCAACACAACCTAATCTAACCTATCTAACACAACATTTCTAACCTAACCTGTTCCTAACCTAACCTAACATATCTAACCTAATCTAACCTAACCTTATCTAACCTAATCTAACCTAATCTAACCTAACCTTATCTAACCTAATCTAACCTAACCTTATCTAACTAATCTTACCTAACCTTATCTAACCTAATCTAACCTAATCTAACTTTAACCTTATCTCTAACCTAATCTACAACTTCTTATTATCTAATTATCTAACCTAACCTAATCTGGCCTAACCTAACATTCAACTAATCTGACACTCTAAAGCATATCTAAACCTAACCTAACCTAACCTAATCTAACCTTAACCTAACTTCTTCAATCTAACCTAACCTAACCCTATACACAACATCTAACAACACAACCTAACCTAACCTGCTATCTCAAGCAAACCTAGCCACAACCCCAACACAACCTGCTCTGACACAACCCAAATCTGGCCCTAACCCCTGTCTTGCCCTATCTAACACAATCTAACCTAACCTAACTAACCTAACCCTAACCCAACTCTAACCTTTCATTAACCTAACCCAACTAACCTTATCTGCCTAACCCTAACTCAACCTAACCTAACCTATCTACTTCTAACTCTACCTATCTCAACCCAACCTTATCTACTAACTATCTAACTAACCTTATCTGCTTCAATCAACCTAACCTTATCTAACCTAACCTAATCTAACCTAACCTTATCTAACCTAATCTAACCTAACCATATCTAACCTAACCTAACCTAACCTAATCTAACCCTAACTTAACCCTAATCTAACCTAACTAACTTAACCCAACCTAACATAACCTTATCTAACCTAATCTAACCTAACCATTATCTAACCTAACCTAACCTAACCTGCCTAACCTAACCTAATCTAACTAACCTAATCTAACCTAACCACATCTAACCTAACCTAATCTAACCTAACCTTATCTAACCTAATCTAACCTAACCTTATCAACCTAATCTAACCTAACCTAAACACATTTACAGTAAGACATTCACCAATTAGAGTTCACCCAATAGGTATCTTAAGCTCTCTAATTTGGTGAAAATTGGGTCCTATAAGCCAGTCAGTATAGATACAGTGTACAGAATATTTCGACACTGCACGTAACTGAGTTTATTTCCTCAACTTTAAAGTCAACTGCTCATTCTGTAACTGGGTTTGATTGCAGCCGTCCCTCTCGTATCCGATCGTGGGACTCGAACTGGTGTACGCTGGGTCAAGAGTTGAGTATTGTATCCCTCTGCCCCCCTGCCACCCCTCCCCCTCTTCCTTTCATTTATTTTATTGAAGAAGCTGTCGAATTTATTATAACTGGTCAGTAATGCTCTCTCTCTCTCTCTCTCTCTCTCTCTCTCTCTCTCTCTCTCTCTCTCTCTCACGGGTATATTGATAACCTGTCACACACAACGGCCTTGCAATATCCAGGTTGCATCAAATGGAAAATGTGGTAGATGTTGCAGGTAGTGTCCAGCAGGGGCGTATACCTGTGTGGCAACAATAGCCCCCCTAAGGTGCTGTCACTGTCAGCCTTGGTACTCCCCCACCCCTCCCCCTTCCCAGTGTCAGCAGCTCTAGTACCTCCTCCCCCTCCCCCACCTACCTCAGCCCCCCCTCCCTCCACCCCTCATCGTATATAGCCTTCACCCCAACCACTATCACCTGTCATGACTCCTCTCTCTCTCTCTCTCTCTCTCTCTCTCTCTCTCTCTCTCTCTCTCTCTCTCTCTCCTCTCTCTCTCCCCCCTCTCTCTCTCCCTCTCTCTCTCTCTCCTCTCTCTCATTCACCAGGTGGCCCGCCATTGTCAGCCAGGGAGAGTCAGCCAAGGATTGTCAGGAATGTGGTTTTGTCGCTACAGTGTTATTGTGGTGAACCAAACTGATGAAACACTGACTCACCCCCGCCTACTGACTCACCCCCTGCTGGTCACCCCCGGCTGCAGTCCCCCCGGCTGCTGGAGTCACCCCTGGCTGCTGGTGCCCCCCCGGCTGCAGCTCACCCCCGGCTACTGACTCACCCCGGCGACTGACTCACCCGGCTACTGCTCATCCCCGGCTACTGACTCATCCCGGCTACTGGGTCCCCCGGCTCTAACTCAGCCCCGGCTACTGACTCCACCACTGCTGACTCATCCCGGCTACTGACTCACCCCTTACTACTGACTCACCCCCGGCTACTGACTCATCCCCGGCTACTGACTCACCCCCGGCTACTGACTCACCCCTTACTACTGACTCACCCCAGGCTACTGACTCACCTCCGGCTCCTGACTCACCATCTTCTTCACCACCTACTCATTGTCTGTGTCACTTTGTTCTTTCGTTTCCTCTACTGAAGAGACTTTGAGTCGAGGTGTAGTGCCAAGTAAGAGTGCCAAGTCAGGTGTATAGTGCCAAGTATTAATGCCTAGTTATAATGATAATAATAATAATAATAATAATAATAATAATAATAATAATAATAATAACAATAATAATAATAATAATAATAATAATAATAATAATAACAATAATAATAATAATAATAATAATAATAATAATAATAATAATAATAATAATAATAATAATATTAACAATAATAATAACAATAATAATAGGATAAATACACGCTACCAAGACATAAGTTGTTTAAATATTACTGAGACAGACAGACAGACAGACAGACAGATAGACAGACAGACAGACAGACAGACAGTAATTTTCGTTCAGCCATTGGAGAGAAATAATACCAATATACTTTATCGTCTTGTATAAGGAAGTGTGTGTGGAGGTAGGAGGGCAGGTAGAGGCCACCTGGAGGTCAACAACAGGTGAACGCGAGGTATAATATATATAATAATCGTGAGGGAGAATCAACACGGCCATTACTCCATCAGAACCTCACCTGTGTTGTGACCTCCATTACACAATTCTCTGCTAATGTCTTCACAATTTTCCTTAAGTTGGTGGTTTGTCATTCATCAGAGGTTAGGTTAGGTTTGTGTTTAGGGAACTTCCTGGTACGATTCGGGTACTTAAAATGGTGCAGTACAACACTCCCCGGGGCGCTCCTACCCCCCACAGCCAGACGTGCCCACCTCCCCCCCCCCACACACACCGCCATAATAATGAGGTTATCAGGCAGCTCACCAGATGGCTCTCCAGCCTTCTTGACATTTATCCCCTCATCATAACCTGACCGCTCGCTAACAAAATCTCGTTAATCAATTAGAAGGTCAGTTTACAGGCCGCGAGGGCAGGGTAGGGCAGGGCAGGCTGCCGACACCCGCAGAGAGGCCCAGACAGCGGCTCACCCCAGCTTCCGCGACGCACCACCAGGGGGCCAGCGTCCTGCCGTGCCGCCATATTGGAACGCCAAAGATCCCCGGACACAACACTAATTGTTCGATCATGGCCAAGTGTTCACAGTGGGTGATAAGTGGCTTACGGATGTATCGCTGAGGAGCTATTATTCACCTTCTCTCGTTTACATTTGACCATTAAGCACCAAGTGTACAGAGGAGGACATGTGTGTGTTGTGGCTGGCCAGGTTCATCAGCAGAAGGTCAGGGAAGCCACATTTACCACCATCTTGAGTCTCACCTCCCGGACCTCCCTCCCCCCTCACAAAACAGGAAATAACACGGCGGTATTAGTCATCCGAGAACCATTATTTTTCATCCTCCTTATTTTGAGAAACACGATAAAAAATGAGCCCATAATTCTGTGTTGATCTTGGTAGATAATATCACGTAAATTACTTTATCATAATTTATTGTATCTTATATTTTGATGATGACCGAACATATTACAACACAAAGTCATTTTATAATCCTAAATATACACAATTTACCGACTGACAGGATACGAACTTAATTGAAAATTTAACAAAAGGAAATGAACATTATTTTGGGGATTGTTTTATTTCCTGACCTATATATGTTTATACTTAATATAATATAATATATTAATTCTACATTGTCATAAATAACATATGTGTGTCATCATTTATGGGTTATAGTTAATACATCATCATTATTACTGTAGGTTGGCAAAATCATCATTGCAACTGCTAGTAATTTCGTCAGATTTATTATAATCATCACCATCATTATCTGTCAGTAACATCATCTTCACTATCATCTTATCACCTCAGTCATCGGCCGCGTCTCTCTTATCACACTAAATATATAACACTTCCTGTTTCTCTGTTCATAAATGCATCCCAAAATCTTTAGCCCAACGTGGGGCTCGAACCCACGACCAGTTAAGAGTCTCGTGCTCTACCGACTGAGCTAGCCGGGCTTATACTAGTTCCCTAGTGTGTTAGAAACCAGACAAACTAAGATAAATATCCTGGCCGTAGAGTGACTTGATCTCCTCTGCTGATTTATTAGTCTGGCATCAGCTGAATACAATTTAAAAGTGGCGTCCCCACTGAAGGGAAGAGTCTCCTAAGGCCTTACTACAGTCCCAGGTCTGAGAACTGGACCTTAGGTAACTTTCGTCGTTATATATAGACGGACAGACAGACAGATTATGTTTACTTCTGAGGCCTGGGACCTTAGTATGATGTTAACCGCGTCACTACGAACAGTTACTTATAGATAAAGGTTTCTCTGGTTTCTAACACACTAGCTAGTAGCATTAAGCCCGGCTAGCTCATCGTAGAAGCACAGACTCTATCTCGGGGTCTGAGTTCGACAAACAACTCTTGCTTTGTTAGACAACATGGTGGTGAAGGACGATCATGTATAAGAAGAGTCACCTGTCATGCTGAGAGTCATTAGTCAAAGATGTGTCATGTCAGGACCCATCTGTCAAATATTGTGTCATGTAGTGAGTCAGTCATAGATGTGTCATGTGGTGAGTCAATAGTCATAGATGTGTCATGTGGTGAGTCAGTCATAGATGTGTGACTATTTTAGCATCACTGGGGTACTTGAAGGTAAACACATGTGGTGTATGTGTAGTTACTATCAAAGTTCCGGTGTTTGTACAGTACAGAGAACACATATATATATGTCAACTGTCTCCCTAAATGTCCACTAGAATAAAGTTAAGTTGTCGTGATCTTAGATTTTTCCAGAGTAATAAAAGTTGACTTCCTCACCATAGTATTAACAAGACCAAGTGTTGAGACTGTGGCGTCCATTTTTTAGGCTTTTAGTTTAACAAATTTATAAGAGCTTGTAGTACAGTTTGCCCATATATTCTGAGTAATTCAGTCAGGCCTTGACACTGAGGGTGGTAATTTCTCACTCTTTCCGCCGCAGGAAAGCAGGTTCACACACAAAGAAATACACTGAGACAACAAACTATAAATGTGCGAGAAGTCAGATCTATGGGTACTAAGCACTGTTCACTGCTTATGACAGAGGTTCGTACACAAAGAGTTGCATCATATTCATTGACAGTACATATATACATATATATAAACACACACACACACATATACATACATATACGTATATACATACACACGTACATTGCACATATACATGCACACACGCACACATACATACATATACGTCGGTCAGATGTGGGTAATGTCACTTTCCACCGCCATACAGTGGCTGCAGGTTCGTACAATAAAGAATGCATCATATTCATTGGACACTATATATAGGTCAGATTCATGTGGGTAATGCCACTGTTCACTGCCATGCAGGACATGAGAAAATTCTGTACACAAAGAAGGAAATACATCACATTCACCAGCAGCAGCAGCATATATAGGTCAGTGGATCACATACACAAGTCACATTCTAATTGAAGACCAATCAGTGCAAATTTGGGATAAACAGCAGCACGTCCTCGCCAATACCTGATTCACAATGAAGCAATTACATAGTTCAAGATACAATAAGTCAGGGTGTGCTCGGAAAGTCTTAATGTGCGTCACATTCAATGTAATATAGTGTTCAAGTGTATGCTTTTAAAAGGTTTATCACAAAGTTTACATGCTGAGTGTTCCTTTGTATGGGTACAGCGTTACTTGCTAGATGTGTTCTGTATCCTAGCTTCCTTATTCTGCACGCAATGACTACATCACACATTGTTCGGTTCTGTCCTTATGCTGGCCATACCTGGGTACCTCTTGTTACAAAATTTATTATATTTACTAATGCTACAATCCGTCAGGTAGGTCTCTCTCTGCATTTTCGCATCTTCGTGATCAGAGTTCATGATTCTGACTTGGAATGTTTTAATTACAGCATTGGACAAGGACCAAGGTCACGGTCAACATTTTTCTTCTTTACATGCCTCTATTGGCCAGTCATCAGCACGGTCATGATACCTGATCTAAATATGGGACGGAATCCACACAAATTCAATACGAAAGTTGTTCTCATTGGCAGTTATCACATTCCTTTAATATCACATGCAACTTAGACATAGAGCCCGGACGGGCTGTTCATTGATTTCAAAGTACTTTTGAGAGTCATTACAGAATATCACCCCACCTCCATTTTCTTTTGAGGTGAGTTCCGTGCTGTAAGTAGATTCCAGTTAGTTCATGAAGCTTGTGCCAAATCACAGCTGTCAGCCTTTTGTTTGTTTGACTTACTATCTCTTTTCTTTTTCTTTATATATTACACCGCACAGCCTGTTCTACCTGTAGTTTGTCTTCGCACAGAACCATCAGTAAAAAGCATAACATTCACTTGATTTAATACGCTCTCATGTGTCTGTTAATAGTTTCTGGTGACACATCTCACCACATCGGTGTTTTAATATTTGCTACAATTTCAACAGGAGGTAATTATTAGAACTGATATCCAGCCAAGGAGGAATGGCATTAATAGATTCAAGGTCTGGGTGATTGCACTATCTAGTTTCAGGAGATCTGCAACACTTTTATGAAGCCACGCCCCAAAGAGAGCTCCTTGTGGAAGGTTATGAGATTACTAGATAGAACATCAACCCAGTTTGAGCCAGTTTGAGAACCATTGTTCTTCAAAACTTTGACACAAACATGGTATAAAGTAGTGAGCTATCCTCTGATAGGGAGGGCAGTCCGAGCTCTTCTCATGCTTACAATTCTGGTTGATTTGGGCAGCAACCTAGGATGATGCGCATGGCTTCATTTTGCACTGCCTCAAGGCTGCTGAGTTGTTTGTGAAGGGAATAGTCACAAGATGAGAGCATGACAGCTTCAAATTGCTAGAACTAATGAAGTGAAGATATGCAAGTAAGGCTAGGTGATAAGACTCTATAGCCTTTAAGCAAATATGTTCTGAGGGGTTTAATGCACTGCATTAGTTTGTCACGAAGGTTGCTGGGACAAAGTTTGCACTATCTACACAAATTCCAAGATATTTATAGGAGCTACATAGTTCCAAGGGCATGCTGTTAATGTTATAGTCAAGAGGCAGAGGTGAGCAGGACGAGGATTGAGGACCTCGTCTTGTCAACAGATATGCGAGACCACATCAACAGTTCTCCGAGCAAATACATCCAGCAAGGCTTGGAGCCTGAGTTTGGTTTGTGTCATAATGCAGATATCATCAGCATAGCATATTACGGCTTCGTTTGGCTGAACTGAATGTCAAAGCAATAAGCTTGTGCATCAGTATATATTCAAGAACATAGGACTTAACACTCCTCCCTGAGGCGTGCCCAGCTCAAATGATTCATTCTGGTACTTTCAACCTCCCCCAAACAGAACACTGGCATACCTGTTGACAGAAAACCCTTTATCCATGTCAGATAAGCCAATACCTTGTATGCCAAAAATTAGCTAGTTGCTCAAGTATACTGTCTCTCTTAGCTACATCAAAGGCTGATTTAAGGTCTATGAAGGTTTGTGTCTTATCTTTTTGAGTGAACAAGATATTCCTGCAAAAGCATGTTCAGTTGTGCCCGGGCATGAACCCGTACAGATTAGGGGCGAGTTTGTTCTTTGGACTTGAAACATGAGATTTGCTTAGAAATCAACTCTTTTCAAGGACTTTACACATACAGGATGTAAGTGAAATTGGCCTGAAGTTTGGAGAATTAGCTTAGTATTTTGGAACTATGTTTCCATGAGTCCAAGGTCTTAGGCAGAATACCCCGTGTGAGGCCCACATGAGTCACATGCTAGTGGATCTCCATTCAACAATCTCAGGTGTTATAGGTCAGTGTTTTTCAAACTTTTACTCAAGTGACCCAATAGCCAGAACAACAATTTGAATTAGTGACCCATTAAAACCTAAGTGTAATGATATTAAATGAGTAAATCAAAGACAAACACTACATGAGAGGTAGGAATGCTCTCCTTGCAGTCGCTTCCTAGACTGTGGAGTGTACATTACAATAACCAAGCCTAAATTATGGTGCATTTATTTTTATTTTCTTATTTATTTTCGCGACCCAATTTATTTATTTCGCGACCCACTGAAGGCCGGGACCCATAGTTTGAAAACCCCTGTTATAGGTTATGCCATCCTCACCAGGGGAGGATGACTCACCTTTCATTAGTGCTGTTGTTAGTTCGTGGTGCGTTATAGGAAACTGGTCGGTAAGGTGTGGTGAGGAACAGTCTATTTCCATGACACTCTCAGAAAGCTCTGGTGTTCATCAGTTCCTGAGTCACGTGAGACTGTAACTCAACTTCAATGACGCCATAATATTGTATTACACATCTATGATATAATATCTATGACTAAGGACTCATATATGACTATTGATTGACTCACTACATGACACACCTTTGACTAATGACTCTCAACATGACAGGTGACTCTTCCTATACATGATCGTCCTTCACCACTCATGTTGTCTAACAAAGCAAGAGTTTCGCCCAACGTGGGGCTCGAACCCACGACCCCGAGATTAAGAGTCTCGTGCTCTACCGACTGAGCTAGCCGGGCTTATACTAGTTCTCTAGTGTGTTAGAAACCAGACAAACTAAGATAAATATCCTGGCCGTAGAGTGACTTGATCTCCTCTGCTGATTAAATTGGTCTGGCATCAGCCGAATACAATATTAAAGTGGCGTCCCACACTGAAGGAAAGTCTCCTAAGGCCTTACTACAGTCCCAGGCCTGAGAACTGGACCTAGGTAACTTTCGTCATTATATATAGACGGACAGACAGACAGATTATGTTTACTTCTGACCTGGGACCTTAGTATATGATGTTAACCGCGTCACTACGAACAGTTACTTAGATAATGGTTTCTCTGGTTTCTAACACACTGGCTAGTAGCATTAAGCCCGGCTGAGCAGTCGGCAAGCACAGACTCTAATCGTAAGACAACATGAGTGGTGGAGGACGATCAAATGTGAGTAAGAGTCACCTCATCAGTCATAGATGAGTTATGTGGTGTCTTAACAGTCATAGATGAGTTATGTGGTGTTTTAACAGTCATAGATGTGTTATGTGGTGTTTTATCAGTCATAGATGAGTTATGTGGTGTTTTAACCGTCATAGATGAGTTATGTGGTGTTTTATCAGTCATAGATGTGTTATGTGGTGTTTTATCAGTCATAGATGAGTTTTGTGGTGTTTTATCAGTCATAGATGTGTTATTTGGTGTTTTATCAGTCATAGATGAGTTATGTGGTGTTTTATCAGTCATAGATGAGTTATGTGGTGTTTTATCAGTCATAGATGAGTTATGTGGTGTTTTATCAGTCATAGATGTGTTATGTGGTGTTTTATCAGTCATAGATGAGTTATGTGGTGTTTTAGCAGTCATAGATGTGTTATGTGGTGTCTTAACAGTCATAGATGTGTTATGTGGTGTTTTATCAGTCATAGATGTGTTATGTGGTGTTTTATCAGTCATAGATGAGTTATGTGGTGTTTTATCAGTCATAGATGAGTTATGTGGTGTTTTATCAGTCATAGATGTGTTATGTGGTGTTTTATCAGTCATAGATGTGATATGTGGTGCTTTATCAGTCATAGATGTGTTTATTTGGTGTTTTGCAGTCATAGATGTGTTATTTGGTGTTTTAGCAGTCATAGATGAGTTATGTTGTGTTTTACCAGTCATAGATGAGTTATGTGGTGTTTTACCAGTCATAGTTGAGTTATTTGGTGTTTTAACGGTCATAGATGAGTTATGTGGTGTTTTACCAGTCATAGATGTGTTATGTGGTGTTTTACCAGTCATAGATGTGTTATGTGGTGTTTTAACAGTCATAGATGAGTTATGTGGTGTTTTACCAGTCATAGATGTGTTATGTGGTGTTTTTACAGTCATAGATGAGTTATGTGGTGTTTTACCAGTCATAGATGTGTTATGTGGTGTTTTACCAGTCATAGATGTTTTATGTGGTGTTTTAACAGTCATAGATGTGTTATGTGGTGTTTTATCAGTCATAGATGAGTTATGTGGTATTTTACCAGTCATAGATGTGTTATGTGGTGTTTTACCAGTCATAGATGTGTGAAGTGGTGTTTTAACAGTCATAGATGTGTTATGTGGTGTTTTATCAGTCATAGATGAGTTATGTGGTGTTTTACCAGTCATAGATGTGTTATGTGGTGTTTTAACAGTCATAGATGTGGTATGTGGTGTTTTAACAGTCATAGATGAGTTATGTGGTGTTTTAACAGTCATAGATGTGTTATGTGTGTTTTTAACAGTCATAAATGTGTTATGTGGTGTTTTACCAGTCATAGATGTGTTATGTGGTATTTTAACAGTCATAGATGTGTTATGTGGTGTTTTAACAGTCATAAATGTGTTATGTGGTGTTTTACCAGTTATAGATGTGTTATGTGGTATTTTAACAGTCATAGATGTGTTATGTGGTGTTTTAACAGTCATAGATGTGTTATGTGGTGTTTTACCAGTTATAGATGTGTTATGTGGTATTTTAACAGTCATAGATGTGTTATGTGGTGTTGTAACAGTAATAAATGTGTTATGTGGTGTTTTAACAGTCATAGATGTGTTATGTGGTGTTTTAACAGTCACAGATACCGTACACAATATTATAGCGTCACTGAAGCTAAATTACAGTTTCTATAGAAGACTTGATTACTTCTGTATATGTAAAGTGAGCTGAACGTTACATCACATTAAGACAGCATAAATGATCAAGCATAATACTGTAAATGAGTTCAGTGTGTCTGTATGGCACCAATACTCCTACAGCACTAACACTGAGGTCATTGGCTGGCCGTGTTGGTGCCGAAGCCAGTGTAAAACATATCGTACTGCTCAATAAATGTAATTTCTTTTATCTAACGAAATTTATAAAGTTAATAAAACACTATAGATGGTATTGTATTCTTTATATAGGATCTAAATTGGTGAAATAAAACTCGAATTATATTGTTGCTGTGTTTATATCATACGCCTGGCAGCAAAGTATAAACAGGCAGGCAAGACGAAATATCTCTTAAGTCGGTCAGTTAGTTAGTCAATCAGTCATTCACTAAGTCAGTCAGTCAGTCAGTCATTCACTCAAACAGTCAGTCAGTCAGTCGTCAGTCAGTCAGTCAGTCTTCAGTCAGAAATGTCTAGAAATGAATATTGAATAAGAGTTTACCAGTATCATTATCACCCTAATCAGTTTAGCTAAAGGTTAGGTTAGGTCAGGTTAGGTCAGGTCAGGTCAGGTCAGGTCAGGTCAGGCTTCCTTCTCATACTAAATATTCCTCGACCATTTTTCTCATATTAAGTGAGGTGTAAGTAGTGTGTTTAAGTGGGTGTAGTGGTGTGTTTAAGTGGGTGTAAGTAATGTGTTTAAGTGGGTGTAAGTAATGTGTTTAAGTGGGTGTAAGTAGTGTGTTTAAGTGGGTGTAGTAGTGTGTTTAAGTGGGTGTAGTAGTGTGTTTAAGTGGGTGTAGTAGTGTGTTTAAGTGGGTGTAGTAGTGTTTTTAAGTGGGTGTAGTAGTGTGTTTAAGTGGGTGTAAGTAGTGTGTTTAAGTGGGTGTAATAATGTGTTTAAGTGGGTGTAAGTAATGTGTTTAAGTGGGTGTAGTAGTGTGTTTAAGTGGGTGTAAGTAGTGTGTTTAAGTGGGTGTAAGTAATGTGTGTTTAAGTGGGTGTAAGTAGTGTGTTTAAGTGGGTGTAAGTAGTGTGTTTAAGTGGGTGTAAGTAGTGTGTTTAAGTGGGTGTAGTAGTGTGTTTAGTGGTGTAAGTAATGTGTTTAAGTGGGTGTAAATAATGTGTTTAAGTGGGTGTAGTAGTGTGTTTAAGTGGGTGTAGTAGTAAGTTTAAGTGGGTGTAGTAGTGTGTTTAAGTGGGTGTAGTAGTGTGTTTAAGTGGGTGTAGTAGTGTGTTTAAGTGGGTGTAGTAGTGTGTTTAAGTGGGTGTAGTAGTGTGTTTAAGTGGGTGTAGTAGTGTTTAAGTGGGTGTAGTAGTGTGTTTAAGTGGGTGTAAGTAGTGTGTTTAAGTGGGTGTAGTAGTGTGTTTAAGTGTGTGTAGTAGTGTGTTTAAGTGGGTGTAAGTAATGTGTTTAAGTGGGTGTAAGTAATGTGTTTAAGTGAGTGTAGTAGTGTGTTTAAGTGGGTGTAAGTAATGTGTTTAAGTGGGTGTAGTAGTGTGTTCAAGTGGGTGTAGTAGTGTGTGTTTAAGTGGGTGTAAGTAGTGTGTTTAAGTGGGTGTGTGTATGTTTAAGGGTTAGTGTGTGTTGAAGTGGGTGTGGTAGTGTGTTTAAGTGGGTGAGTGGTGTGTTTAAGTGGGTGTAGTGGTGTGTTTAAGTTGGTGTGTAGTGTGTTTAAGTGGGTTGTAGTGTGTTTAAGTGGGTGTAAGTAGTGTGTTGGGTGTAGTAGTGTGTTAAGTGGGTGTAAGTAATGTGGTTTAAGTGGGTGTAAGTATGTGTGTTTAAGTGGGTGTAAGTAGTGTGTTGATGGGTGTAGTAGTGTGTTTTAGTTGGTGTAGTAGTGTGTTTAAGTGTGTGTAGTAGTGTTTAAGTGGGTGTAGTAGTGTTTTTATGGGTGTGTAGGGATGGTGTATGGTGTGTTTAAGTGGGTGTAGTAGTGTGTTTAAGTGGGTGTAAGTATGTGGTGTAGTGGTGTGTTTGAGTGGGTGTAGTAGTGTGTTTAAGTGGGTGTAGTAGTGTGTTTTAAGTGGGTGTAAGTAGTGTGTTTAAGTGGGTGTAGTAGTGTGTTTAAGTGGGTGTGTAAGTGGTGTGTTTAGAGTGGGTGTAGTAGTGTGTTTAAGTAGGGGTAGTAGTGTAGTGGTGTGTTTAAGTGAGTGTAGTAGTGTGTTGGAGTGGGTGTAAGCAGTGTAGTAGTGTGTTTAAGTGGGTGTAAGTAGTGTGTGGTGTAAGTAGTGTGTTTAGAAGTGGAATTATAAATGGTGTGTTTTAAGTGGGTGTAGTAATTGTGTTGATAGGTGTAATGAGTATAGTAGTGTGTTTAAGTGGGTGTATTAAGTGGGTGTAGTAGTGTGCTTAAGTGGGTGTAGAAAGGTTTTAAGGGTGTAGAAAGGTGTTTAAGTGGGTGTTAGTAGTGTGTTTGGCTAAGTGTAGTAGTGTGTTCAGTGGGTGTATATAGGGGCAAGTGGTGTGTTTAAGGGTAAGAAAAGGTTGGCTGGGTGTAAGTAGTGTTTAAGGGTGTAGTAGTGTGTTTACGGGGTGTAGAAAGTGTTTAAGGGTGCAGAAAGGGTGCTCAGTGGGTGCAAGCAGGGTGCAAGTGGTGTGTTTATGGGCAAGTAGTGTTTCATGGGTGTAAGTGAGGTGTTGGGTAAGAAAAGTTGAAGGGTGTAAGTAGTAGCAGTGTTTAAAGGGTGAAATAGTGTGTTTAAGGGTAAGAAAGTGTTGAAGGGTGTAAGTAGTGGTGTTGAAGTGGTGTGTTAGTAGGTAGTGTGTTTAAGTGGGTGTAGTGTGTGTTTAAGTGGGTGTAAGTAGTGGTTTGGGTGTTGTGTTTATGTGGTAGTAGTGGTTGTGGGTGTAGTAGTGTGTTTAAGTGGGTGTAGTAGTGTGTGTGTGTTTAAGTGTGTGTAGTGTGTTTAAGTGGTGTAGTAGTGTGGGTGTGGGGTTAAGTGGGTGTGTAAGTAGTGTGTTTAAGGGGTGTAGTGTGTGTTTTGTGTGTGTGTTTGGGTGTGTTGTGTTTTGTGGTTGTGTTTGGGTGTAGTGTGTTTAAGTGGGTGTAAGTATGTGTTTGGTGTAGTAGTGGTTTAAGTGGGTGTAGTAGTGTGTTTAGTGGGTGTAGTTGGTGTTTAAGTGGGTGTAGTAGTGTTTGGGTTTAGTAGTGTGTTTGTGGGGTGTGTGTTGGGGTGTGGTGTAAGTGGTGTGTTGAGAGTGGGTGTAAGTGGTGTGTTTAAGTGGGTGTAGTAGTGTGTTTAAGTGGGAGTAGTAGTGTAGTAGTGTGTTTAAGTGAGTGTAGTAGTGTGTTGAAGTGGGTGTAAGCAGTGTAGTAGTGTGTTTAAGGTAGATTGTAAGTAGTGTGTTGAAGTGGGTGTAGTAGTTGTAGTGGTGTGTTTTAAGTGGGTGTAGTGGTGTTGGTGTAATGTGTCCCTCCCTCCTTCCTTATTCCTTTCTTTCCTCTCCCTTCCTTCGCTCCCCCTATTTCCTCCCCCTTCCCTCTTCCCTTCCTTTATTATCCTTTCCTCCATTCCTTCCTTCCTTATTTTCCATCAATCCATCTCCCTTCCTTTCTACCCTCCCTCCTCCCTCCCTCCTCCTTCATTCTTTTCTTCCATCCCTCCATCCTTCCCTCCCTCCTTTCCTTCCTCATTCCTTCCTCATTCCCTCCATCCTTTTCCACTCCCTCCCTCCCCCTCCTCCTTCCCTTCCTCATCCTTCCTCATTCCTCCATCCTTCCTCCCTCCTTCCCTTTCTCATTCCTTCCTCATTCCCTCCATCCCTCCCCCTCCCTTCCCCCCTCCCTCCTTCCCTCTCTCCTTCCTCCCTCGTTCCTCCCTCCCTCCCCTCCTTCCCTCTCTCCTTCCCTCCTCGTTCCTCCCCTCCCTCCTCCCCTCCCCCCTCCCTCCTTCCTCTCTCCTTCCTCCCTCGTTCCCTCCTCCCTCCCCTCCCTTCCACTCTCCTTCCCTCCCTCCCTCCTCCCTCCCTCTCGTTCCCTCCTCAGTTCCCTCGCCCTCCTTCCTTCCCTCCCTCTCCTCCTTCCCTCCCTCGTTCCCCTCACTCCCTCCTTCCCTCCCTCCCTCCCTCCCTCTTCACTCCCTCCCTCCCTCCTTCCCTCCCTCCTCCTTCTCCTTCCTCCCTTGTTCTCCATCTCTCCTCCCTCCTCCCTCCTTCCTCTCGTTCCCTCCCTCCCTAGGGCCATTCTGTCAAAGGCAAACAGAAAAATCGTGCCTAACAGTGCCTCTCCCCCATCTCACCCTCCGTGTCTCTCACCTCCCTTCTCACTCGTAGTCTAAATCACTTTACCTAACACGAGAACGGTGATGTAGTTCTAACGAGATAGGATGTCCCGTGGAAGATAGAACGTAGGATAAATAACCAAAGAAATAGATAATAATGAACAAAGAGGTGTAAGATGGCGTTTCCCATATTTTCCCGCCAAATGACTTCACACAAAGGCGGCTTATCGATTGCTCTCGCTCCGGGGACTCAATGACGCACAGCTGAAAGAAGACTGAAGGCGAAGCGAGGAACGGATGCTGGCAAACGCGTGTGTCTACGACCAGCAGGTTACCTCCTCCATGCGATACTGTTGACTCTTACACACACCGTTAGTATCTTCCATTATTACTACTTAGATGATTATTAACACAGTGATTTGTTCATAAAGGAATGTTACGTTAAGGAACTGGTTGAAAGACAGTGTTAATCAAAGACGTTATCACAGTTGTACTCAAGTCTTTGGTCCTCGATGGGATAACTGTACTCTGAGTTAACGTTACTACTCATAACAATGAACTAACGGAATGACTCAGAGGTCGTTATCTTTGGTTCTCACTAGTATTAATAAGTCCTATACCCCCATCCTTGTCCATATCACGATAGAATGTTTTGACAATTATTTGTTTTTAGTGAAGTAGAAATTAATACAACAGTGAAGTGGCTGGTGTGGTAAAGGTCGTTAACGTGGCCCTCGACGCGCGTAAGATTACACACTGAGGGGTGCGGACCGCCCTCGGAAGCACCAAACGGTCTGTCTTGTGTGGCTGCTGGTGTGAAGCTCGGGAGGGGCCGATAATGGCCAGCCGATGAGAGTTACGGCATCAACTGAATGACCGTGGGGGAGCGAGGGAGAGAGAGAGAGAAGGACAAGGAGAGAACCTGAGAGAGAGAGGAGGGAGAGAAAATGAGAGAGAAAAATGGGGAGGATAGGAGAGAGGGACGGAGACGGCAACGAAAGAAGAATTGAGTGGAAGGCCTGTGGAAGAGGAGAGGAGGGGAGAGGAGAGGAGGGAGAGGCTGCACCGTGGTAGGGAGGTCTGATGGTGGAGGTGGGAGAAACAGGTGCAGATACTCTTGGTCTTCAGGGTGGTTTCAGGGGTCACTTTTGGCCTCCCACCTTGGCACTTTCAGGGAAGGTGTGACCTCACTCTGGGGCATCAGAGGGTGTGGCTCACCTGGGGGCATCAGAGGAGTGTGACTCGGTGCTACTCGTTATCGTCTTCTCTGTTCTTGAGTTTGACTTCCTTTTCTTCCCCTTTACTCTCCCTCTTCTCCTCCTCTCCTTCTTTTTTTTGTTGCTTCCTTTTTAGTTTTCTCTGATGTTTCTGGCTCACTGGCTGAATCAACAGGAAAGATCTGTACCAAGGGTTAGGTTAGGTTAGGTTAGACGCAGCTCCAGATGTTGTTGTCAGGTAAGTCTCACAATGGACGTGAAAGAGGGAGTTATGAGGGAAGGTCGACCACAGTATCCTGGAAGACAGTCCGGGAGAGAGAGGGAGTGGTGTTCCCAAGGCTTCAGCTGGTGGCCACTTTTTTTCTTACTGTACCTGTTATATGATAGATAGTTAGATAGATAGATGGTTAGTGATGATGTGATGACGGCAGCAGCCAGGAGGTGGTGATGTGTGTTGCGCTTCACCATAACAATGATAGTGAGGCCAGGAGTCAGCACAATAGCAAATGCCTAACCTAACCTAACTGCTAACCTAACTAACCTTGATATAGATGTTATGATGAGGGTAATGTTGTTTTGAAAAATTCAATTTGATAAATAGTATTACTTAAGTTAGTGGATAATGTTAGACAGACAGACATACAGAGGGATGTGTCGGGTAGGGAATATACCTTACAGCTGGGGCATAAAGTACATCAACTAACAATGGAGAGAACGATGGTTGTATGGGCTGAGTTAAGTGAATGTTAGAGGCGTCAATAAGATTAGCAGGGCGTAAGTCAATTTGGTAGAGACGGGGTGATGAATAACCCGTCACATATGGGGTTGGTGGTTGGTTAGGGTGGGTGGGTGGGTAGGGATGGGTGGGTGGGTTGGGATGGGTGGTATGGACGTGATGCCTCCCACCCATCCTGCCCTCACCCATGCCTCACTTTCACCCTCACTTTCACCCCCGAGGCAGTTGTGGAGCTTGGAACATAATCTAATAGATTTGTCCAATATGGTGACCAATCGTTCCTCTGGTTGCTGTGTGGGTGGTTAGTGAGTGTGTTGATGGTCGGATTGCGGCCCGTGGAGATGGTTCTGGGGTAGTGGTAGTGGTAGTAGTAGTAGTTGAAAGGTGTAGTATAGTAAAGGCTATATTGTAAGAAAGTAGTAGTAGTAGTAGTAGTAATAGTAGTGGGCAATAGGTCACTGGATGCATAGATCTGCGGCTCAACTAACTCTAACAGATGGGATGGCTACTTATGTATTAGATGTTTAATATTAAGGTAATATGTGGCAGTGAAGGTGTGGTTATTGGAGTGGGATGGAGCCACTGTGTGTGTGGTTGTAGTAGTCGTAAAAATAATATTTGTGGCAACAACATGCGATCATGCTCAGGTCTGGTGTATGAAACATCCACCAGCGAGCGATCATTGAGGATAAGAACTAGACAGGATCTTTAATGGAGGATGACGAGCTTATCCACTATATCTTATCTCATTGTTTGTAGAATGTCCCTCACGGTAATCAATGTAAATCGCCTTGTTGGTCTGATTTATCATCATTTAACGCCGGTGATCAGGACGAGAATTTAATAAAGGGAATTGAAGTGAGTTGAGGATTACCTACACTGCTGACTTCCTCCTGATGGGTGTCGCCCTAGGCTGATGTCGTGGGCATGTGGGCGTGGTGGTGTAGGAGGTGGGTGGGTGATGTGGGAGGTGGGTGTGTGGTGTGGGAGGTGGGTGGGTGATGTGAGGTGGTGTGTGGGTGGGAGGTGGGTGAGTGTGGGAGGTGTGTGTGGTGGAGGTGGTGGGTGATGGGAGGTGGGTGGGTGGTGTGGGGTGGGTGGGTGTGTGGGGAGGGTGGTGGGTGGTGTGGGAGGTGGGTGTGTGGTGGGAGGTGGGTGTGTGTGGGAGGTGGGTGTGTGGGGGAGGTGGGTGTGTGGGTGGGAGGTGGGTGGTGATGTGGGGGGGTGGGGTGTGGGAGGTGGGGTGTGTGGGGGGAGGTGGGTGTGGTGTGTGGGAGGGGTGGGGTGGAGGTGGGGTGAGTAGTGGGGAAAGTATGTGGTTGTGTATGGGTGTGGCACGCTGTGAACCTCCTCACTACCACACCACACCACAACACACACACACACACACACACACAACCACCACGACAAGATGCCCCTACCACATCACCACCACAACAGTGAGAAACGGAGTCACTACAAGGTCTGGGACACAGTTAACACGATTGGCCTGGAGGGAGGGAAGGAGGAGAGGGAGAGGAGAGGAGAGGAGGAGGGGAGAGAGGGAGTGTAGCTGTCCGTCGCTGTTGTGATTTCTATTACTTGTATTAACTTTTCATGAGCTGGATTTAGGGGTATTTACTCTTAGTGGGAGGGTGGGGGTAGGGAGAAGGGGAGGAATGGAGGTAGTTGAAGGGGGTGAAGGTAGGGGTTGGGGGTAGAGAAGGGGAGGAATGAGGTTAGTTGAAGGGGGGTGGGGGGTAGGGGTAGTGGAGGGAGAGAGAGAGAGAGAGAACGTTTGTCTTTTGTTTTCGTGGTGATGATGAAAAGTTAAGACGAAAGATCATTGATAAAGAAAAGGCAACGTGATGGGTGGAATAATAGGGGGAGTGGGGAGGAGAAGGTAATAGAGAGATAGAAAGTTGTAGGTAAACGATGGGGACAAATGTCTCGCAAATTTACATTAACTTTATCCCCTCATAATGTAAAACAACTCAACTACCTGTATTAATCACTGTCATATCCGAGAGAGAGAGAGAGAGAGAGAGAGAGCACAGACACACCAAGTAGGGAATTAGTCGAGAGAGAGAGAGAGAGAGAGAGAGATAGAGAGAGAGAGAGAGAGAGAGAGGACACAGACACACCAAGTAGGGAATTAGTCGAGAGAGAGAGAGAGAGAGAGAGAGAGAGAGAGAGAGAGAGAGAGGAGAGAGACACAACCAAGTAGGGAATTAGTCAGAGAGAGAGAGAGAGAGAGAGAGAGAGATAGAGAGAGAGAGAGAGAGAGAGGACACACATCCCAAGTAGGGAATTAGTCGAGAGAGAGAGAGAGAGAGAGAGAGAGAGAGAGAGAGAGAGAGAGAGAGAGAGAGACACAGACACACCAAGTAGGGAATTAGTCGAGAGAGAGAGAGAGAGAGAGAGAGAGAGAGAGATAGGAGAGAGAGAGAGGACACAGACACACCAAGTAGGGAATGAGTTGAGAGAGAGAGAGAGAGAGCTCTGTACTCCCCAACATGGACTACATATGATCAGTTAGGTCAGTAAAGGCGACAATTTAGGATCAGTAGACATAGTTAAGATGTATATTGTAATTCCTTGATATGAGAGTGTGGTGGCAGACGAGTGGCAGACATGTGAGGGCAGACGTGAGGGCAGACGTGAGTGGCACACGTGAGTGCCAGACGTGAGTGGCAAGGTAGGTGGCAGAGGTGTGAGTGGCAGACGTGTGAGTGGCACACGTGAGTGCCAGACGTGAGTGGCACACGTGTGAGTGCCAGGACGTGTGAGTGGCAAACAAGGTAGGTGGCAGAGGTGTGAGTGGCAGACGTGAGTGGCAGACGTGAGTGCCAGACATGAGTGCCAGACGTGAGTGGCAGACGTGAGAGTGCCAGACGTGTGAGTGGCACACGTGTGAGTGCCAGACGTGGAGTGGCAGGTGGTGGGGGTGTGGGGGTGGTGGGGGTGGTGGGTGTGGTGGGGTGGTGGGTGGGGCACCGTGTGGCTAGACGTGTGAGTGGCAAACAAGGTAGGTGGCAGAGGTGTGAGTGGCAGACGTGAGGTGGCAGACGTGTGAGTGGCAGACATGTGGGAGTGGCAGACATGTGAGTGGCACAATGTGAGTGCCAGATGTGTGAGTGGCACACGTGTGAGTGCCAGATGTGAGTGGCAAACAAGGTAGGTGGCAGAGGTGTGAGTGGCAGACGTGTGAGTGGCAGACGTGAGCAGACATGTGAGTGCCAGACGTGTGAGTGGCAGACGGTGAGTGCCAGACGTGAGTGGCAGACGTGTGAGTGCCAGACGTGAGTGGCAAACAAGGTAGGTGGGCAGAGGTGGGAGGGCAGACGTGTGAGGTGCACGTGTGAGTGCCAGACGTGTGAGTGGCAAACAAGGTAGGTGGCAGAGGTGTGTGGCAGACGTGGGAGTGCCAGACGTGAGGCAAAAGGTAGGGGTGGCAGAGGTGTGGAGGCAGACGTGTGAATGGTAGACGTGTGAGTGCTAGACGTGTGAGTGGTAGAGAAGGTGAGTGGCAGAGGTGTGGAGTGCCAGACGTGAGTGCCAGACGTGTGAGTGGTAGAGGTGTGAGTGGCAGGAGGTGTGAGGGTAGAGGTGTGAGTGGCAGACGGCTGGCAGTATCACATAAGGTAATGATAATCTCCTGAGACACAGATTCATGGCTGGGCATTGGCGTCTTGATCCTGGGTTAATGACACTCCACCAGGAAGATCTTAAGTGATGAGGTCCTCCTGCCCTTAGTGATGGGGGTCCCTCCCGCTCTATTGATGGGGTCCTCCTTGCCCTTAAGTGATGGGGTTCCTGCCCCAAGTGCTGGGGTCTCCTGCCCCAAGGATGGGGTCTTCCCGTCTTAAGTGTTGGGGTCTTCCTGTCTTTAAGTGATGGGTCTTCTCCCTGTCTTTAAGTGATGGGGTCTTCACGCCCTAAGTGATGGGGGTCTTCCTGCCCTTAAGTGATGGGGTCTTCACGCCCTAAGGATGGGGGTCTTCCCGCCCTTATGCGATGGGGTCTTCCCTGTCTAAGTGATGGGGTCTTCACGCCCTTAAGTGGCCCCTGCCCTTATGTGATGTCATGATCCATACTAAGTTACCAGATACTCGTGAGGGACCCCAGACACTCTGTGAGGGGCCACCAGGTACTGGAGGGGCCCCAGACACTCGTGAACGCCCCAGACACTGTGAGGGGCCCCAGACACTCGTGAGGTGGCACCAGACACCATGAGGGGCTACCAGGTACTCGGGAGGGACCCCAGGACACTTCGTGAGGGGCCGAGGTACTCGGGAGGGACCCAGACACTGTGAACGCCCCAGACACCTGTGAGGGGCCCCAGACACTGTGAGGTGGGCATGCCAGACACTCATGAGGGGCTACCAGGTACTCGGAGGGACCCCAGACACTCGTGAACGCCCCAGACATTCGTGAGGGGCCCCAGACACTGTGAGGTGGCACCAAGACACCCCATGAGGGGCTACCAGGCACTGGGAGGACCCCAGACACTGTGAACGCCCCAGACACTTCGTGAGGGCCCCAGACACTCGTGGAGGTGGCACCAGACACTCATGAGGGGCTACCAGGTACTCGGGAGGACCCCAGACACTGTGAACGCCCCCAGACACTCGTGAGGGGCCCCAGACACTGTGAGGGCCACCAGATACTCCATGAGGGGCCACCAGGTACTCGGGAGGGCCCCAGACAAAAGAAATATTGCTGTGAAGGATAATTTACACAACCTGTTAATTTGCTTCATTGTAGGATTATTCTCTCTCTCCGTTTGTTTGTCTGTCTGTCTGTTGTGACTGTGTGTATTCGCAGACTATGGTTCCATCCATCCCACATTCCCTCCCTACTTCCTCCCTCCCTGCCTCCTTCCCCCTCCCTCCTTCCTCTCTCCTCCTTCCCTCCCTCCTTCTCCCTCCCTCCCTTGCCTCCTTCCTTCCTTTCTCTCCTCTCTCTTCCTTCTCTCCCTCTCCCCCTCCTCTCCCTCCCTCCCTGCCTCCTTCCTCCCTCCCTCCCTTCCTTCCCTCCTCCTTCTCCCTCCCTCCCCTGCCTCCTCCTCCTCCTTCCTCCTCCTCCTCCTCCTCCTCCTTCCTCCTCTTCCTCCTCCTCCTTCCCCTCCTCCTCCTTCCTTCTCTCCTCTCCCTCCTCCTCCTTCCTCCCTCCCTCCTCTCCCTCCTTCTCCTCCCTCCTCCCTGCCTCCTTCCCCCTCCTCCCTCCTTCCTTCTTCTCCTCTTCCTTTCTCCCTCCCTCATCACCACACTTCCAACAGTATTAGTTTAGTCTATGTTAATTTCATCAGCTTCTCGGATGACGGGACAGTTGAATTGTTTATATTAGCGAGACTCCTTATATTACCAATCCAGAGGGTAATATTTGGATGAGATACGCTGTTTGGGTAACACTGACGTGATATGGAAGGTCTGGTAATACTGACGTGATGTGGAAGGTCTGGTAATACTGACGTGATATGGAAGGTTTGGTAATACTGACGTGATATGGCAGGTCTGGTAATACTGACGTGATATGGAAGGTCTGGTAATACTGACGATATGGAAGGTTTGGTATTACTGACGATATGGAAGGTCTGGTAATACTGACGATGAAGGTTTGGTAATACTGACGGATATATAGTCTGGTACTGACGTGATATGGAAGGTTTGGTAATACTGACGGGATATGGAAGGTTTGGTAATACTGACGTGATGTGAGGTTTGGTAATACTGACGTGATATGAAGGTTTGGTGTAATACTGATGATGTGGAAGGTCTGGTAATACTGACGTGATGTGAAGGTTTGGTAATACTGACGTGTATGGAAGGTTTGATAACACTGACGTGATATGACAGGTCTGTAATACTGACGTGATATGGAAGGTTTGGTAATACTGACGTGATATGAAGGTCTGGTAATACTGACGTGATAGCGAAGGTTTGGTAATACTGACGGATATGAGGTCTGGTATTATGACGTGATATGGAAGGTCGGTAATACCGACGATATGGAAGGTTTGGTAATACTGGACGTGATATGGAAGGTTTCTGGTAATACTGACGTGATATGGAAGGTTTGATAATACTGACGTGATATGACAGGTCTGGTAATACTGACGATATGGTTTGTTACTGACGATATGGAAGGTTTTGGTAATATTGACGATATGACAGGTCTGGTATTACTGACGTGATATGAGAGGTCTGGTAATACTGACGTGATATGATTGGTCTGGTTACTGACGTGATATGAGAGGTCTGTTATACTGACGTGATATGGAAGGTTCTGTAATACTGATGTATATGGGGTCTTGTAATACTGACGTGATATGGAAGGTCTGGTAATGTGACGGATATGGAAGGTCAGTAATTCTGACGTGATGTGGAAGGTCTGGTATTACTGACGTGATATGGAAGGTTTTGGTAATACTTACGTGATATGAAGGTTTGGTACTGACGTGATATGACAGGTCCGGTAATACTGACGATATGGGTTTGATATTACTGACGTGATATGACAGGTCTGGTATTTATTGACGATATGGAGGTTTGGTATACTGACGTGATATGGTTAGGTCTGGTAATACTGACGTGATATGAGGGTCTGGGTAATACTGACGATATGGAAGGTCTGGTAATACTGACGATGGAAGGTCGGGTATTACTGACGATATGGAAGGTCTGGTAATACTGGACGTGATATGGAAGGTCTGGTAATTTACGTGATATGGAAGGTTTGGTAATATGACGTGATATGGAAGGTCGGGTAATACTGACGTATATGGAAGGTATGGTAATACTGACGTGATATGGAAAGTTTGATAATACTGATGTGATATGACAGGTCTGGTAATACCGACGTGATATGGAAGGTCGGTAATACTGACGTGATATGGAAGGTTCAATACTGACGTGATATGAAAGGTTTGGTAACACTGGACGTGATATGGAAGGTTTGGTAATACTGACGTGATATGACAGGTCTGGTAATACTGACGTGATATGGAAGGTCTGGTTAATCGACGTGATATGGAAGGTCGGGTATTACCGACGTGATATGAATGTGTGTAATACTGACGTGATATGGATGGTTTGGTAGATTGACGTGATATGGAAGGTCCGTAATATTGACGATATGGAAGGCTTGGTAATACTCGACGTGATATGGAAGGTCTGGTAATACTGACGTGATATGGAAGGTTTGTATTACTGACGTGATATGGAAGGTCTGGGTTACTGACGATATGGCAGGTCTGGTAATACTGACGTTCTATCAATTGTTCTGGTATCTGACGTTCTATCACTGTTCTGGTAATACTGACGTTCTATCAACGTTCTGGTAATACTCGACGTCTCATCACTGTTCTGGGTAATACTGGTCGTATTTTATCACTGTTCTGGTAATACTGACGTTCTATCGTTCTGGGTATACTGACGTTCTATCACTGTTCTGGAATACTGACGTCTTTATTACCGTTCTGGTAATACTGGACGTCTCTATCACCGTTCTGGGTATACTGACGTCTTCTATCACTGTTCTGGGTAATACTGACGTTCTATCACTGTTCTGGTAATACTGGACGTTCTATCACTGTTCTGGTACCGACGTTTCTATCACTGTTCTGGTAATACTGACGTTCTATCACTGTTCTGGTAATACCGGACGTTCTATCTTACTGTTCTGTACTGACGTTCTATCGCTGTTCTGGTATCGACGTTCTATCGCTGCCAGTTACGCTACTTTCTCAGTTCTAAGTTACTTATTGTTATTGCTACGCATTCTAACTGAACAGCCACTGAGGTTTTAATTTATATTACCTTCCAGTAACTGTCCCATCCTCTGCCCCCACACCAACCAACCAACCACTGGTCAACCCCATCACCACCACCAAACCACCACCACCACCACCATCACCAACCACCACCCCACCAACCACCACCACCACCACCACAACCAACCACCACCACACCACCATCACCCCACCACAACCACCACCACACCACACCAGCAACCACCACCACCACCAGCACCACCAACCACCACCAACCACCATCACCACCACCAACCACCACACCACCACCACACCACCATCACCACACCACCACCACCACCACCACCACCACCACCACACCAACCACCACCACCAACCACCACCAACCACCATCACCACCTCACCACCACCAACCACTACCACCAACCACCATCACCACCACCACCGCCACCACCACCACCAATTCACCACCTCACTAACCACCAACCAAATCAACCACCAACCAACCAACCACCACCAACCACCACCAACCACCCCAACCCCAATCAATCAACCAATCACCACCAACCAACCACCACCAACCAACCAACCCACCACCACCAACCAATTCACCAACCAGCAACCAACCAACCAACCAACTCAACTAACCAACCAACTAACTAACCAACCAACCAACCAACCAACTCAACCAACCAACCAACCAACTCAACCAACTAACCAATCAACCAACTCAACCTAACCAACCAACCACCAACCAATCAACCAACCAACCAACTTCAACCAATCAACCAACCAACCAACTAACCAACCAACCAACCACCAACCACCACCAACCAATTACAACCCCACCAACCACCACCAACCACCACCACCACCACCACCACCACCACCACCCCACACCACCACCACCACCAACCACCACCCACCACCAACCACCACCCTCACCACCACCACCACCACCCCACCAACTAAACCACCACCAACCACCACCACCACCCAATCACCAACAACTCACATCACCACCACCACCTCCACCCCACCACCACACCAACCACCACATCACCCCAACCACCACCGCCAACCAACACCAACCAACCAACCACTCACCACCAACCAACCAACCAATCAACCAACCACCTCTCACCAACCACCACCAATCAACTAACCAACCACCACCACCAATCACCAATTCACCAACCACCTCACCCACCCCACCAACCAACCAATCACCACCACCACCAACCACACCAACCAACCACCAATCAACCAACCACCAATCAATTTCACCACCACCACCAACCACACCAACCAACCACCACTCACCAACCACCACTCACCACCCCACCAACCACCACCAACCAACCACCACCACACCCCACCAACCAACCAACCAACCAATCAACCACTCACCATCACCAACCAACCAACCAACCAACCACCAACCACCAACCAACCAACCACCAACCAATCAACCACCATCAACCAACCAACCAACACCAACCACCACCAACCAACCAACCAACCAACCACCAACCACCACCAACTCAATCAACCACCAACCAACCACCACCTCACCACACCACCCCACCACCACCTCACTCCACCACCTCACGCCAACCACTCACCACCACCACCACCACTACCCACCACCAACCACCACCCCACCAACCACCCACCAACCACAACCAACCAACCACACCAACCAACCACACCACCACCAATCAACCACCAACCAACCCCTCACCAACCACCAACCGCACCATCAACCAACCAACCACCAACCACCAACTAACTAACCACCACCAACCAACTAACTCAACCAACCAACCAACCACCAATCAATCACCCCAACCAACCAACCACACCACCAACCAACCAACCAACCACCACCACCCAACCACCACACCAACTCAACCACCACCAACTCAACCACCAACCACCAACCAACCACCACCACCACCACCACCACCCCACACAACCCACCACCTCCAACTAACTCAACCAACCACCACACCACACCACCACCACCACCACCACCACCACCACTACACTTCCAGGTAAATTCTTCCATTTGTCAACAGAAGATAGTGTTCAGTCACCAGATTCTCCACAGCCTCTTACGTCAAATTCTCCTCAGATATAAATCACGATAATATAACCTAAATATTTCCTTTAAACTATAACATTTCCAGAATATATCATCTTATATATCATTAAATTTTACGCTATAGGTCGTTAATATAATGTTATATTTCGTTTTGGGAAAGAATTTAACATAAGTTCCTTCTGACTCTTCTCCTTGTGGTTCAATGTTGACATGGTCGTGTGTGTGTGTGGCGCGGAATGACCAATCACCGCTCATTCTCGCTATTGGTCGGTTGGCAAACATCGACTTGGGTCAAGGTAAAGATTGCAAGATTATTTTATTCTCTGTCTCCCACTGTCTTGTCTCCCTGTCTCTGTCTTCCCTGTCTTCGCTCTCTCTCTAGTCTGAGTGTTTGTATCTGCCATGGTAATACAGAAGTTTGTGTTCCAACCCACCCTCCACCCACCTCCACCCACTTTCACCCACCTCCACTTCCTCCTTCCCTTTAACCCACCTTCCATCTCCTCCATCCACTTCACCCACCTCCACTTCCCTCCTTCCTTCTAACCCACCTTTATCTTCCTCCATTTCCACCCCCCTCCCTTCTCCTTCCCCTTTCAACCCACCTTCCATCTCTCCACCCACTTCCACCAGAAACATGCACCGAACGGAAGCATACTG
>NW_024746433.1:0-10438 GCF_018991925.1 Homarus americanus | reverse complement strand
GTGCGTGGTGTTGGCAGACAGACCGTCCTACACCTACAGTGGTGAATCCCTCCTGGCTGGGCTCACCAGGGTTCGTTGTGTGGCGCCATTCACACTCTCTTCTTCTAAAGTAAAAATATAAAATCTTTCTTAATCCTAGACCAGGGAGGTTGAAAAAGTGGGGTGGTGTGTGTGGCGGTGTGGTGCTGCATTCATCACGCTGCATCTTCTCTTCTATCTGCTGTGGTCGGATTCTGGCTAGCTCATGGGGCGGTACTGTGTGTGATGTTTGCCAGAGAAACAATCTAAAGGATGATGGATTAGTTGAGTGAAAAAATTGCTCTGTCGTTAGTCAATGTTTATGGTAGCTATTATTTCCGTCGACAATTTTCTCATCGGAACAGATTAGGGGGTTAGCTGCACATATATCATTTATCCCTAGATTCAAAGAGTTACATCGCAATCGCTTATACAATATTTACTTTATATTATGTAACATCATCAACATATAGATTACGGGACAAAAGGCAGAAATTAGTGAGGTCTTCGTTGGCGGGTGAGGTAAGGGGCGAGGCAAAGGCGGGTTGTGGCTGGCCAGGCGGTGCGGGGGCAGGTGGGGGCAGGCGTGGCAGGTGAGTGAGGTGAGCGTGATCGGGCCAGGCAGGGCTTTGCAGAGCCTGGAACATGAGGGCAGGGCACAGGCAGCGGGGCCAGGGCAGGGCAGGGATGGGGAGGAAGGGGAATGGGAGGGTGAGGTGAGGGATTAGGACAGGGAGGAGGATGTAGGTTAAAGGGGGCATGTGTTAAGTTATAACAGTTGTTTTTTTGAAACTTCTTTCTGCTGAGCAATTTTCTCGTTCAACATGACCTTTAATCATGACTGCACTTGGGCTACTGAGAATGTCCTGATCATGGCATGGGAAATCACGTTAAGCACTGAACATTTTCTGGAAAAAATTAGCATACCGACGAGACATTTACTTGAGCTGTATGGTGACCTTTTCAGTTTTCGCTACTGTAGAATTCATTTACACACATACAATACTTAAACTGAATTAAATGAAGGATGAGGCAGGCAGATGTTATTGGCAGGAAGGAATGAGTTTGCAGTTAAGTTTGCTTTTACACCATTGTTAATGTTTGTATATTCACAGAAGAAGATTACGTATTGGTGAATATTGGTAGTAAAAGGTATAAGAAGACTTTGGTGGCGTTCTTTCGTGATGGATGTTTTACATTATAGTATCTTGTACGTCAATACACATCTATTGTACGTCTTTAAGGGCGACTTCTCAAACGTCGCTTCGTTAATACTGGCTTAATTACAACATGACATGGACACATTAATAACACCTTCTATTGAAGTTACTAGGACATTATATTTTACGTTACTAGGTCATCATATTACGTTCAGACACTCTCTGTTCTGGGACTACGTACATAAGCAACTTCCCGTAAACTCATCCCTTAAACTCTGACAAACACTCATGTGACCTTAGGTAGGAGAAGTGGTCTGGGTTGTCTATATGGGAGCTTCTTGCTGGCGCGGGAGAGTCTCGGTCTGAGCCGGGAGGCTGCCTCCGGTCCTCTCTGACTCTCTCGGGGGCTGGTGGTGTAGTAGCTGGCCCTTCCTGGCCGACACTCACGTGCGGGGCGAGCCTGGTCTTTCGGAACTGCACGGTCATCTGAGGAGACGACAGCCCAAGCAGTGGACCGGCTTTTCATCGGCGTTGGGGCCGGCGGCAGGTGAACGAAAATTCATGTGGAGTATGTGGAAAATGTTGTGTTTGCGGAGAAATGCTGATGGAGGCGGAAAAATTTATATGGAATATGGCGGAAAGCGAAGAGTATAGATGAACCTTGAAAAAAATAGTCTGGTGTGAAATGAAGATGTATAAAGAAACGCAGATGAGCAGAAAAATTCATCTGGTTGAAAATGCTCTACCGTGGGAAGTGCAGGTTAACGAAAATCATCTGGATATTATAAAACTGGGAAGTGAAGAAGTCAGATGTGGTGGCGACCTGAAAAGTGCGGTGATTGAAGAAAGGTTTATGAAGACGAGGAGCGTGCTGTGCTGTTGCTTTCAGAAGAAAGTCGGCGATGAGGTGGGTCATCGGAAGGACCAGCCGACTACCGCTGTTGTGCTGCGGCATTCCCTATTTAGTACCAGCTGTGGATGGAGGGCTTGAGCCATGGACCCAATAAACGTACATTTGCTGATCAAAAGATATAACACTCTAACATTTGTGAGTAGGGCATTTTTGTATTTTGTATTTAATTCTCTGATTTTTGTTGTGTGTGACGAATGGTTTTAAAGGTTAGAGATGTTTTGGTACCGATGAATGTTGTAGACATACTACTGAGTGGGACGAATTGTTTTTTGACGGCCTGGTTGGGAAATATGACCTGTTATTGTTTGAAAATGTGATTTGCAAGTTTGCCTCGGACACTATGTTGAGCTATGAGAGGAGTCTTAGATCTTTCTATGTTCACTTACTGTGTATGTATTTTATTTTTTTTTTGTATAGAGAGATTTGTCTTCTGGAAGTATAGTGCTTTGTAAAATCAGAACTTGCCAGTGCTTTGATCTCTGGGGTTATAATTTATAAAATGTGGGATGCGTTATCGCCTCAGGGCTATATTGATTCTGCACATGTTGTTGTCTAGCTTAAAATGTGTCATCGGTTCTCTGGGCATGTGGCTTTGGTGTTGCTTGGGAGTGTGTGATGGGTTGTCAGACCACGGCTTATCTCAGAAACGGTCGAACTTGACCCGACGTTGGAGGGTCAAGTGTGGAAATTCTACTGCTGACCAAGGGTTGTAAATGTGTCCCTCCATGTCACACTGTAAGGGCTTAAACTCTCTTATGTAAATGGCTACCGCAGAAAAGTCGAACCTGACCTTCCCATTAGCAGGGCAAATGTAAGGTGACCTTCTGCCCCCCACCGATCAGCTCAACCTGACGGCTCGCCTCCCAATATGAGATGTCCTGGTCTCCCCTGGAGAGAGAGGCAGAGACACACAGAGATCGGAGGAGGAGTCTAGCCGAGTCCCACTCACGGGAGGAGAGAGTCGCCAGGACTTCCTCGACTCCCTCCGGTTGTCCCAGCTAAACCGCCCTCCTGACACCAGCGTTCCAGCTAAGCAGTCTCCCTTCTAGGCCTTCCTCAGGTCACGTGAGTGTTTTTGTCAGACTTTCCTGGGATGTGAGTACTTACACGTGGAGGTGTATTCTTTTCATGTTCGTGTCAAAGAATCAGGTGTCTAGTAACATAATATGTTGTCCTAGTAACGTAAATATAATGTCCTGTGCTTCAATAGAAGGTGTTATTAATGTGTCCATGTCATGTTCGTGATTAATAAAGAGTTGTAACAAGCAGTGTTTGAGAAGTCGCCTTAAGACGTAATAGATGTGTATTGACGTATAAGATACGATAGAGTGTAAATTTCTACTTCGCCAACGACTTCCTCTCTTTTTATATACTATCAATATTCTACCTATATGTAATCTTCTTCTTGTCAGATTTATATATATATATATATATATATATATATATATATATATATATATATATATATATATATATATATATATATATATATATATATATATATATTTATATATTTCATGTAAATCCAATAAATGAAATGTGGATAGTGATAAATCTTAGACAAATCACACGGAGAGGTACCTGTTGTTTCCATTTTCCTGTGATTTTATATATATATATATATATATATATATATATATATATATATATATATATATATATATATATATATATATATATATATGCTGATAATTCAAGGAAAGAAGAAACACGAAGTTCCGAAGGCTTTTGTAATTCACCCTCGTGTTTTCTTCTTTCCTTGTGGTTATCAGCATAGCATTCTTAGATCACGCGCACCTATATATATATATATATATATATATATATATATATATATATATATATATATATATATATATATATAAATATATATATATGTGTGTGTGTGTGTGTGTGTGTGTGTGTGTGTGTACCAGCTTCCTATATGTTATTAGTTAGGTCAAGCACCACAACATCTCACTACTACACCTCGCCACCATCACTTCACCACCAACACTACACCAACACAACAACACCCCCCACCAACACTACACCAACACCTCACCAAAACAACATCCCACCAGCACTACAACACTAACATCAGCACTACAACACCCCCACCAACACTACAATACTCTTCACTGTCTGTGTTACACCTTGACTGTGGTATAATAATAATAATAATAATAATAATAATTAACGGTTTATTGAAAAAGTTCTGCAGCCCGAAGGCTGAAAATATACATTGGACATAAATGACTTATTACATACATTGGTGGTTTAACAAAAGCCTTCATTAGAGAAAGGTAAAGGAACATACAGTGAACATACAGATTAATGTAGGTGTTGAACAGCAAAAACGTAGTGTAGTAACTCCCTCCCAGATTGTGTTAGGAGGGACCTCACGTGGTGTAGTAGTTCCCTGACAGATGGTGTTATGAGGGGCCTCACGTGGTGTAGTAATTCCCTCACAGATGGTGTTATAAGGGGCCTCACGTGGTGTAGTAATTCCCTCACAGATGGTGTTATGAGGGGCCTCACGTGGTGTAGTAATTCCCTCACAGATGGTGTTATGAGGGGCCACGGTGTGGTAGTGCACTTTCACAGATGCAGGGCATGAGGGGCCTCACGTGGTGTAGTAATTCTCAACAGGTGTGGTGTTTATGAGGCCTTACGTGGTGTAGTAACCTTCTCACATATGTGGTGTTTTGAGGGGCCTCACGTGGTGTAGTAATTCCCTCACAGATGGTGTTATATGAGTGAGGTGTGGTTCCAGGCCTTCCTATCGTAGACGGATCAACACATCGCTGGTTGTTGGGTCTCACGGGCCGTTATCACTGGGTACCTGGGACCTCACTGTGTGAAGGTCAACTTGGGTACCACTGTTACTGTTGAGTTGTTCTCACTGACTTAAGCACTGTTCACCACTGTTCACCTCTGTTTAACACTGGTTCCATTCCTTTCCTAAATGAAATAGTAACTTCTGGCGAGAACATGTTGATATTCCGGTGGGGAGGAGGGTTCATGGGAGTTGGTGTTTGACACCACTACACACGTGCTTAATTTCCTCCAGCCACAGCTATACTCAGCTACCACTAACCACACTACCACCACCACCTCTACCTCCTTCACTCTTACACTCCCTCCCTCCATCACATACACTTTCCCTCCCTCCCTCCCTCACACACACACCCTCCCTCCCTCCCACACAAACACCCACACCTCCCAACGAATCATAACATAAACATCAGAATTTTTTTTACTGATGTGAGATGTGATTTCTGGAGACTTATGTTGCCTGACTCCAGTCCCCAATTACTGTGTGATCCATCATCTGCTGACAGTGTTATCTCTCTCTCTCTCTCTCTCTCTCTCTCTTTCTCTCTCTCTCTCTCTCTAACCTTTTTTTTTCCCTTTTCTAATTTTTTCTATTTTTTTTCTCTTCTCTATATCTCTCTGTTTCTGTCTGCCTCTGTTGTGATGAAAGGTATATAGGCATACAATATATACAGACAGTGCAGGTATATAAACAATGTACAAATACCAGGATATGTTACAGGTCAAGAATATACATACCTGGGACAGTTGACAGGTACACAAACAATGCACATACCTGGGACAGTTGACAGGTACACAAACAATACACATACCTGGGACAGGTTGGTAATTTACAGACAGTACATCTGCAGGACAGTTGACGGTACACAAACAATGCACATACCTGGGACAGTTGACAGGTACACAAACAATGCATGCCTCGGACGGTTGATAGTACACAAACAATGCACATGCCTGGGACGGTTGACAGGTACACAAACAATGCACATACCTGGGACGGTTGACAGGTACACAAACGTACATCCTGGGACGGTTGACAGGTACACAAACAATGCACATACGCAGGACGGTTGGCAGGTACACAAACAATGCATACCTGGGACAGTTGACAGGTACACAAACAATGCACATACCTGGTACAGTTGACAGGTACACAAACAATGCACATACCTGGGACAGTTGACAGGTACACAAACAATGCACATACCTGGGACAGTTGACAGGTACACAAACAATACACATACCTGGGACAGTTGACAGGTACACAAACAATGCACATACCTGGGACAGTTGACAGGTACACAAACAATGCACATACCTGGGACAGTTGACAGGTACACAAACAATACACATACCTGGGACAGTTGACAGGTACACAAACAGTAGTAAACAAACAAATAACTCAACCCGACCAAGGACAGTCTAACAAGGCCATCAAATGGTATATTCCTGGAGTGATGGTTTGTTTATGTCTTCTGAGGTCAGGTAGAGATTAGTGAGTGTCAGGGTGATTAAGGGGAAATATAAATTCGTTATTGGTTTCCACGATGAGAGGGTTGGAGTGGGTTTTTAGGGTGGGGTGAGAGGGGTTGAGTGGGTGTTGTGGGTGAGGTGAGAGGGGTGGAGTGGGGGTTGTGGGTGAGGTGAGAGGGGTGGAGTGGGGTTTCTGGGTGAGGTGTGAGGGACGGAGTGGTGGGAGAAGGGGAGGTGAGGTGTCTTGGAGGATTGAGATGGATGGAGTGGGGGGTTGTGGGTGAGAAGGGTGAAAGTGAGGTGTGTTGAGGGGGAATTGAGTGGTAGATGAGGGGGATAAGAGGGATGGGTTGTGGTGGGTGAGAGGAAGGAAGGTGAGTTGAGGGGGGAGGGGAGTATTAAGTGGTAGATGAGGGGGGGATGAGAGGGATGGAGTGGGAGAGGTGTGTGTCGGCGTCGGGAAGTCTTTGAACTTGTCTGAGGTTAAGTAGACAATAATTACCCGCCATTTAAGCCTTAAGTGTTTGTGATGGAAGGATGACTCAACACAAACACTCACTCACAACACAAGCACTCACAACCCAAGCACTGGAGACAAGCACTCACAACAAAAGGACTGGAGACACAAGCACACACAACTCAAACACTGGAGACACAAGCACTCACGACCCAAGCACTGGCAACAAGCAATCACAACCCAAGCACTGGAGACAAGCACTCACAACAAAAGGACTGGAGATACAAGCACTCACAACCCAAGCACTAGAGACAAGCACTCACAACTCAAGCACTGTGGACAAGCACTCACAACCCAAGCACTGGAGACAAGCACTCACAACAAAAGGACTGGAGACACAAGCACTCACAACTCAAGCACTCAACCCAAGCACTGGAACAAGCACTCACAACCCAAGCACTGGAGACAAACACTCACAACCCAAGCACTGGAGACAAGCACTCACAACCCAAGCACTGGAGACACAAGCACTCACAACCCAAGCACTGGAGATAGCCAAGCACTGGCAAGCCCAAGCACTGGAGACACAAGCACTCTGGCAAGCACTGGAGACAAGCAGCACTCACAACCCAAGCACTGGAGACACAGCACTCACAACCCAAGGCACTGGAGACAAGCACTCTGGCTCAGCACTGGAGACACAAGCACTCACAACTCAAGCACTGGAACACAAGCACTCACAGCAAGCACTGGAGACAAGCACTCAAAACCCAAGCACTGGAGACAAGCACCTCACAACTCAAGCACTGGAGACACAAGCACTCACAACCCAGCACTTGACACACAAGCACTCTACCCAAGCACTGGAGACAAGCACTCTGGCCCAAGCACTGGACAAGACTCACAACCCAAGCACTGGAGACACAAGCACTCAACTCAAGCACTGGAGACAAGCACTCACAACCCAAGCACTGGAGACACAAGCACTCACAACCTGGGCACTGGAGACAAAGCACACAACCCAAGCACTGGAGACAAGCACTCACAACCCAAGCACTGGAGACAAGCACTCACAACCCACTGGAGACACCAGCACTACAACCCAAGCACTGGATACACAAGTACTGGAGACACAAGCACTCACAACCCAAGGACTGGAGACACAAGCACTCACAACAAAGGACTGGAGAGACAAGCACTCACAACCCAAGCACTGGAGACACAAGCACTCACAACCCAAGCACTGGATATACACAAGTACTGGAGACACAAGCACTCAACCCAAGCACTGGAGATGCAAGCACTCACAACACAAGCACTGGAGACATGTACTGGAGACACAAGCACTCAACACAAGCACTGGATACACAAGCACTCACAATCCAAGCACTGGATACACAAGTACTGGAGACACAAGCATTCACAACCCAAGCACTGGAGACACAAGTACTGGAGACACAAGCACTCAACACAAGCACTGGAGACACAAGCACTCACAACCCAAGCACTGGAGACACAAGCACTTGAGGCACAAACACTCACAAAGATTTAAGGTAGGGGCGTGTCAGAGGGTGTCAGAAGGCGTGGCACAGTGTCAGGGTGTCAAAAGGCGTGGCAGAGGGTGTCGGTGTCAGAAGGCGTGGCAGCGGGTATCAGAGGTAGACATGGGTCAATTATGAATTGAATTGGAATTTATAAAAAAAAAACGTGAATTGGAATTGAATTGGAATTGAAAAAATACAAAATTAAAATGAATTGAATTGAATTGGAATTGATGTGAATTGGTGTAATGAACTTATGTGAATTGATAAAATAATATATCATACTATCATGACTATGACAATGAAGTGCAAGACATTCGTGACCTTCTGACTGTGAAATACAATATGGCACACAGTGTTGATCCTACAATAACAGACACTTCCCCTCCTGAACCACCACCGATGAAGAGGAACAAGTTCTCTGCCCTGGCCAACCGATCTTCTACACCAAGACCAATTCCATCAGAAACTGAGGTCTCACTCTACCTCAACCAGCCATGTCTACAGGAAGTGACGGGAGTGTCGAGTAGGGGTGGCTGGACAGTGTGTTGGTGTGTGACGCCCTGAGTGACGGTAGTGGGTGACGCTGCTGGAGGGAGGGAAGGGAGGAAGGAATGGAAGGAGAGGAGGGAGTGAGTGAAGAATGAAGGGAAAGAGTGAAGGATGGAAGGAAAGAAGGAAGAGAATGATTAAGGAAGGTGAAACTCGACTGTAACACAAAAAATAAAGCAGTCTATGACCCTAGCTGCTCACGGTGTCAAAACACATGCAAACAGACACACACATAGATAGATCGCCACACTATGACTAAAAAATTTATTAAGTGTAGATTTGTCAGATTTCGTCTCGAGAGAGAGAGAGAGAGAGAGAGAGAGAGAGTTGTATAATACTCTTGACCTCTGCCGCGACATTGCCCTGTTGTCCCTCAAGAAACAGTGTAATTCTCTCCTTCCCTCTTTCATCCCCCCTCCACAAAAAACTTCTTTAAGACCAAATTAGCCCTGTCTGTCAGTCGTGTTGGTGTGGTGGTGGCCAGCATAGAATAATTTGGTTGGTGGTGAGCTCCCCCAGAGACGGTGTGTGTGTGTGTGTGTGTGTGTGTGCTCTTGGTGGACTTTTTTTTAAATGGGCCTGGTTGACCTTTTAAATGACCAACTTCGACCTTTTAAATGGACCCGATTGACCTTTTAAATTGCATTTTTGAACCTTTAAAATTACCTTGGCAGACCCTTCAAATGACCTACTTGGATCTTTTAAATGACCCTGATTGACCTTTTAAATGACCTACTTGGACCTTTTTAAATGTCCTCGACTTGTAAACAAACTAAGAGACCAAATGGGTGACCCTTCAAACTCACCTTGAAAACCTACGTCACGCTGTTCTCAACACTATGTCAAAAGCACTAGTCCCAACACACCTATCAGGAACCCTTAATATAAATCGTATCTGAGAAAATATCTTATATTTCACCTATAGGCCAGTGGGCCTATGCGCCGTCTCTCTGGGGCTCACTGCTACTCCGAGATCCCCTGCTGGTCTAGCCTGGGCCCACGAGGCACCCAGTTACCGTGTGTTGCCACGAGGAGCCACAGCAGGAGTCTTGATGGTGAGAAGGCTGTGTACTGGCAGGGGAAGACTTATGCAAGTTGCTTCCCTGTTCGCCATACACACACAAACAAACAACAACACACACACACACACACACACATGCACACAAACAAACAAACAAACAAACACACACACAATTGTATCAACACAAATAATGATGGTTATCATAATAAAAACCAAAATAATACAAATAAATTTATTATCACAATTAAAAGAAATAACTTAACAATCAGGCCAAATTAACAAGACCCCTACCCCAATTAACAGCCTCGTGTAGTGGGGTGTGGCAGACGAGTGTGGGGGGATTAGGCAGTGGTGCCTTGAGCCACCCTAGGCCAACGTCACCCAGGATGCTGTTTTGAACTTTGGTAAGGGTAAAGGATCCTTCGTAGAGCTCAAGTAACTTGGCCTGGTTTTTTAAGCAGTGAGTCTCAGCAATACGTAACTTCA
>NW_024746432.1:0-11715 GCF_018991925.1 Homarus americanus | reverse complement strand
TGTCAACGTAAGTTACAATAAATGTTCACGGAAGTCGACATCGCTAGCTCTCAGTTACGGGAAACATTGACATTTGGTTAGAGAATCTACCACATTCAGGACATAAACTTAATAACAATAATGTAAAGGAACTATATTACACATGTTTGGAAGTCCATATCTGGGTAAAACACCCGATAAACGAGTGGAGGCAGTCCCCACCTGATATTGGATTTCCACCCTCCTCCCTAAACCTCAACTGTGCACATTTCGAAAGTTTAATCTTAAGACCTGCTGTGGAAAGTTTTTCCAACACTTCACGCAGTTTAATCAGATGGGTATCGACGTCCTTACTGACTACTATTAGATCATCCAAATAAGCGCAGACTGTGGTACCTATCAATCCGGCAAACAGGGTGTTGATCATTCTTTGAAACGTCAGTGGGGCATTCCTGAGACCAAAAGGCATACGTAGGAACTCGAAGTGGCCCAGGGGGGTACTAAATGCCGTAACCTCTCGTGATTTCTCATCGAGTGGTATTTGCCAATACCCGCTAAGCAAATCTAAGTTGCTAAACACAGCATTATCCTTGCCTAAGGACTGCAATATATCACTCAAGACAGGCATAGGGTACCTATCCGGGATCGTGCTTTCATTGACACGCCTAAAATCAATAACTGGGCGCCAACCACCATCCTTCTTTGGGACTAGGAATAAAGGGCTATTGAAAGGGGACTTAGAACGCGTAATAACATTCTCATCTCACATATCTTGGACCATACCCTGAACTACAGCACGCTGGCTATGTAGGTTGTAAGGGCAGAAACGATCCTCCGGCTAGTTACCGCTGCTAACTCGCTCGTTTGCTGGTGCATACGACACTTGGGGTGGTTGGACGGAGGTGATAACGGCAGCGACTATCTCCGCCACGAGCAGATTCAACCCAGCCGCCATACCGTCAGTATCTAGCTACCCTGCTGTCCCTCAAATTCTGGCTGTGATCTCATCATAGGTCCTGGACTCGTGGGCTGTGTTCCCAGACCTTCACCTATCAACTGCCAACTCTCTGGTCATCTACCACTACCGCATACCACGACCATCAATTCATCACATTCCGTCGGTGCCCCGGTGTTCTGCCTTTTTCAAGACGTTGCTGAGTGTGGAGTGAATGGACGCTTCCCTACCCTGAGTGTGCATCACCGTGTTCCAGAACCTTCCCCAGGGCCACTGCCGTAGGAAATATTTGTTCATTGTTTGATTCCATTAATTGCTGACTCCCCTTTATTGTTCGATACTATCAATTGTTGACTCCATTTAATTGATTGATCCAATTAATTGCTGACTCCCATTATTTGTTTGATTCCTTTAATTGTTGCTTCCATTAATTGTTTGACTCCCGTAATTATTTGATGATTGTTGAGTGGTGTCAGAGTTTTGTGTTATATTTTTATAGTAAAGAGATGCCAATCTCGAACGGTTGTTTGTTATTCCTCGGAAAACCATGGTCCTTGACTTTCCTTTATTAAGATCCTGATTAGCCTGGTAAGGGATTTCTATCCTTAAGTCCCAGGCCTTGCGCAGTGGTATCAAGCTGGTATATAGATAGGATTTGTGCCCTCCTTTAATGATATGTGATGGGACGTTAAATCTGTCTGTCCTAGCTGTTCCCCTGGCAAGGCTACAATGTTTCTGTCGTCAGCAAGCAGCTCTAAGAGTCGTGTCTTGCCCTGAGGATGAACAATCGCCTTAACATGTGGCGCTATTTGATCTATCCTCTCCTGCCTAGTTTGTTGGGATTGAGAAACAATACTACTAACTGGGAATTGCGTAGGCTGTAATTCAACATTGTTGTGATATACTTCAAAATCACACAAATATCATCCTTCTTTCAATATCCTAGGGACGCCTGTTCTATTGAGAACTAGAACGTCTGTCAAACCACCAGGTCTAATCGTGCTCAACGTCGATTCGCACAACAAACCCTTAACCTTGCACGTTTCCGGGAGACATACCACATCAGTCCCCGTATACAAGTCAGGTAATTCTACAGTGGCCTTGGTGAATTCCTCATTCTGATAATGGAGAGTACTCTTCAATACTACAGGTACAATCTTCCAACTCTTGCTGCTATAAACACGCTGGGAAAGTGAATGTGTGAGGTCTGGGGCTCGCTTCGACACATTATCCGCCTTCCTCCGAATGGGAATGGTGGACAACACTTTCGACGTTGCGGTGAGCAATGGTGCAGAATTACGCAGAGAGTTGTAGGAAACACCTTAAAACGTAATAGCATTATTACGCGGACGAACATCTATACAATTCGTTTTGAGTTTTGGTAGACCAATCAATCCGTCAGCTGGCAAATTAAAATGCTGGGCTACATAAAAGTCTGCATAGAAGGGGGATACCACGTCTTGAAAATCTTAGTGGTAAAGTCACCATTCCTGCAATGCACAGTTGCGTGCCGGATACTCCCTGAGAGATCGGCGTCAGTAGGTCTCCATAAGAAATCTCGGTGAGGGAATCTCTGTTGTAACTCCTGATAGGATGTCAAAGCTAAAACATTTGCGCATTCACCGTATCATATCCAGAGCCAATCTGATATCGCCAGCTCTCATCGGTACGGACAACACCTCCACTTTACTAAGCGCCGCTATTAATGAGGCTGCCACAGAAGTGTCGTTGGAAGTAGGTACCAATGCACCTATCCTTTCTCGTTTTTTGACAGGTGCTGGCCTTCCCCCGACTTCTTATACTGCTATTATAAGGGGCTGTGTGCCTCTTATAAATTCCTTACTTCTAATATTACCATTGGTAGCATGACGAGAGGAGGCTCGTGGGTATATGTAATGATAGTATCAAGTAATAGGGAAGAAATAACGGTAGATACTGTAGGTAAATAATAGACACAATATACAATTACAAAATTTATTTAAACATTAATATGGAGGTAGGAGAAAGAATATATATGTACCAACAGACGAAACCTGGTACTATGCCCTCAGGCTCAACATACTCACACCACTACTGGGTGGACATACTCAATAACACTCACACCACTACTGGGTGGACATACTCAATAACACATAAACTCTTACAGTAACTTAGCACCATTAAGACCAGGGGCAACTGCTACTACAACACTCAGTTGTCAGGAGTGATACTCAAGCACCCGCCATGGGGTCCTGCCACCATGGGGTACTTTCCAACGAACTCTGAAGATCCCAGTGGAATAACCCCACCACACAAATAGCCCTACTGAGTTAGACACTTATCCACCAATGATGGGGGCTGGTAGTGGTGTGTGGCTTGGTGATCCGGGGTCACCTCGCGGGCCGAGCGTTAGGGTCAGACGGGCCAGCTATGGGGCCCATAGGTAGTCTGAAGTGTCTGACGGTCGGGTCTCACGAAGGTAACTGATCCTACTGGACCTCGGACATCTCCCCAGACATAGTGGATACAACATCCACGCTACAGACACGGCCTAGGCTGCGTTAGGGACCTGTATGGGTGAAGGGGCGAGCACTTACTAACGGTGACAACGACATCACGTTTCAGGGGACGTTAAAGACGTAAATATTACTTCACTCAGAGCATATCAACTACGTTACTGTAACACTTGCACAATCAACTATTAATTGGGTCAAATCACGTAAAGAAGGGCGAATTACAACACAGAGTGGAATGACCTACCTGTATGGGTGAAGGGGCGAGCACTTACTAACGGTTGAAATGCCCGCGGCACCCTCACTCAAAATAGGTCAGGGAGTCCACCTACTTCTATTTCGATGAATTAATTTACTGTACACTCTGACGTTGAAACTGAGACTATGAACTCAGTTTCATTCCCTACTATTATCCTCACTAACAATGCTCTGACTGAGCTATCAAAAGCAAAATTAAATTGATTACAAAGGGTTGGATGGCAACAGGTCCCAACATACAGCGTCTTGCTACGAAATCCGCGGATTATATTCAAAGTTCCCTTAAGACAAAGACGGCCTATCGATGACGTCATCAAGGAAACAGAGAAAACGGGGACGTTTCCACTGGGGGACTCGGAAGGTTTTGTGGACGTTTGGGCGTAATATGAATCCTTAAGGTTTTCAGGTTAGCCGTCATCACGATCATGACACTAACGACACGCTTTACATTGTTGTGCTACCGGGATCAAGTCCACTCCTGGCCTTGAGCATTATGTCACACTCATCCGTGTTGTGAGATGCTGATCGATGGAATGCACACCACGATCCTGATTTTTGTCCGGGTGAAACGTAGTCTTGACCGCCTCCGTGTACGTCTTGGGCGCTCCCTGCTTCTGCTTAGCGCCTGTGGGGGGATGGATTCTCTCCGTTACTCTAACGCCACCACCCTGGAGCTGGTAACAATCATCAATTGTATGAACCCTCTTATTACAATGGGTACACCTCAAAGACCGTCGATGATTGTAACCTGCATCGTAATTCCCCTGGTGTTGAGGTTTGATCGGAGCCAATGGCTGCATTGGCGCTACCGACGTAGGCATCGTAGCCTGGGAATTACGTGCTGTGAGAGGTCCAGACGTCTTTGGTGCCAGTTTGTTAGCGTAATCCACAAGAATAGTAGGCGGAACAAACTCCACTTCCTGGGCTCGACCATAGATGGGTTGACATCTTACCATCGTCGTCGTACCACCGCGATCCGTGGAAGGTTGCTTCCATATCCTGTCTGACCTCTCCAGCAATGGAGACAGCCCCCATCTGGGTTTCTGCATGAACCACCCGTGCCAAACGATCAAGCCAGCGAAAGATCCATTGCAGCTGGCCCAAGTGGGACCCAGACTCAAATATACCAATTAGAGCCCGTTTAAACTTCTCATAATTTTGGTCAGCCAGTCCATACGCTTTCAGGTGCTTTGCGCAAAGGAATTCTGCGGGATATGGGAACGAACGAACGCTTTCTTATTATAACATTTGTAATATGTACGTTGCCCATCTTAACCTGGCATGCTCGTATGAACTGCGTTATTCGGTAATAATCCTGACCTGTGAAATCACGTACTTGATCCCCACGTGGTATCACGTGAAAAACATTTGCCGGGTTAGTCGACATATTAGCATTAGAGGAGGAGGAACAACCTGTGTATGATCAGGCGAGGTACTATACTGATTATCTGATCATAGGGTTCGACGGTTTAAATCGTCAAATGAATTGTCTATAATATCCTCACGACTCTTTACAGAACTGTCTAACTGCGTCTGCACCTGTGTTTCGGGCTCATCCACTAAGATAAACTTTGCAGTAGAAACTTGAATTTTATCATCTACACATGAATCGTCAATAAAACGCTCCGCCAATTCAGTGATGTCCCAAGAGGATGACTTTGAAAATTTATCCATTAAGTGTCTATGGGGTCACACTATGAGTTACATAAATAACAATACACTTGCCTCTCATTTACAGTAACTGATATTAAATACTGAAAAATATAGGAAGTCAGTACGTATGAAAATAAGTAAGGCACTTATAACAATGATATAACCTACACCAGTGGTACTCAACCTTGTTTGCCCCATGCACCCCTTTTCACCAGCAGCGTCGAATGTCATTTCCCTCCTTTCCAAGATTGGGTTCGCCCCAAAAAAGTGCATTCCAAATAATGCATATAATACTGAAAAACTTTTATTTTTTCCATATCAGCATCAGTTTCTAGGGGGAAAACTTGATGTGGGACACCCCTGCTGAGAGAACCCTGACCTACACGATGTCCTATCAGTGTGAAGATATGTCATCGACTATGTAAATGTGTGTATAAAGTAAATGAACCGCTAAATATCTATTGATGGAGTTTGACATCTTCATAGAAAACGCGATCCGCCTGCCACAGATGGTCTCCTTACAGCTGGTCCAGCCAAGGTCAAGGTGGGTGGGTGTATGCTTCAGTCTCCTCTCGGTCGCTTAGCAACCAATGACACTCCAATATGGCAACGGACGAGTCCACTCACTCCATGACTGGAAGCCACTTCCACTTGATTTCAGACGGCTGATGTCGAAGACTCAGGTCTCCTGCTCGCTGATGAGATGTAGCCGCTTCTGAGTGCCAAACCTTCTGAAGCCCTGTATATAAAGAACTCGCTGAGGGCACTGGAAGAGCGTGTAACCTTCTATCTTGAAGCCACAACAGTCGTTTTTAAACACTGGTGAAAGGTCCCGTGTTACTAAACCTTGAAACTTGTAGGTATGTGGCAGCACTGCAACGCCAGTAAACAGGATGGCCAATACTGACCATGCAAATTACTTCTCAGCCACACTGTGTTGCCAGAGAGGGGTATTAACAACCTTTCTTAAGATATTAAGTCAACAATAACTCAGAATTGGTTATTGGAAATAATTCTGCACACCACTTTGGGTGACAGAATGAAAGACACTCAACTATAATCGTCTCACTACGGGATATATCACTACACTCGGAAAATTCATGTAACATGTCACTGTTTATTGTTTTCTTGTTTTGGAAAACACTGACGACTTGTCATGTCTGTACTGGTTTCAAAATTCGAAACAACCGCTGCCACCTAATGTAATAGCCGGTTAACTGTTGATTCTGTCGAAGTTATTAGGCTGGTACGTTTATATTATATTGGGTTTTAGTAGCGAATCCCAATTGTTTGTTTCTCCTTTTATTTAGGAACTGCTATTGATACAATTCCAGAGTGTAAATCAACCGTAACTTTCACTTTAACAATGAGTGTTAAGAGAAGGACGGAGGCTATGTAAATAGACCTGTTAATCATGTCCGACTTGTGTGAGGGGTTGAGTAGCAATGCCTCCAGGGTGCCGGCTTCTCTATGCTGATCCAAGCATTTACTGGCCGCACCTCAAGGAAGCTACCAATCACGTGATAAGAACATGACTCCTCATATCCAGTGGAAAATTACAGGGGGTGATATGGTATACAATTCAAATGTAATTAACCCATTTATATAATCTTTCTGTTGATGAGACAGGGGCTATTAAAATGTGTAATAATTATTTGACTCCATATTCGAGCAGCAACATGATGTGGTTAATAAACATACACAATAGTTTTATATTTTAATTTCAAAACAAGGATACACTTAATTACTACTTCTACTGTTTTTAATTTGATAATAAAAATCAAAGATAATAATACTCTCATTATAGGCTGAATGCCAATCGAAGAACTTACTAATGCAAAAACGTTCACCAGTATTATATCATTAGCAGCGCTTCTTAATTTTATCTAACATCTGTGGAGGGTACATGTCCCAGCGTATAGAAAAGTTGTTTAGAAAAACGACTGAACGATCGTCTGTGGGTTGGGGTGAAGCGAGGAGTAAGGGAGAAGAAATTTACGGAGGAGTGAGGGAAGAGGAGGGGAGGAAGAGGAGCCGAAAGTTAAATGTTTACTAATCATAATCTATTATTCTTTCTTATAAGATACATTGTTCGCCACCTGAATCCAATGTATATCCACTCTGTTCACTGTTACCACAGTCGATATCACCATGTAACAAATAATTGATGTATGTGTCCCTACTTTAGAGTAACATATTTTATGTACCAACTACTCTTTCATTGACTTTTAATTTTTTATGTTCATTTGGCATTTATTTGTTTATATACTTATTCTCTTTTTTATCTTTTCGTTATACCTGTGAGGTGGAGAGGGGTGAGGGAGGTAATTGTTTATGGATGCGTAGTCAGTTGGTGATATAGGCTTTCAAGAAGTCATTCTACCAATAATACATCTATCCAAGGGAGATTTGTTGGAGGCTGGTTAAGGGACTAAGATATCAATACTTCACCGAGGGAAATATTTATATATATATATATATATATATATATATATATATATATATATATATATATATATATATATATATATATATATATATATATATATATATATATATGTGTGTGTGTAATATTCAGAAATTTCAGTGTAATTTCAAACGCCGCGCCATTGGTGACGCTGAGTTCAAGGTCGTCTGAGGGAAGACCGCGCTCCCTCACGTAGCCAGAGGTTGTGGAACTAGGCCTATATGATATTAAATGTAATTTACCGAGTTAATAGGGACGCGAATCATGAAATTAAATATCAGTTATTAAATTGAAAATAATTATAGATCGTTTCCCAGTCTGAAAATGTTGCGTACGTCCTAATTAAGCTGTTAATCGTCTGGTAAATAAGTCACTCCTGGAAAGCGTGAACCAGTGAGCAAGCGTGGCTGGGGAGCGGTGAGAGAGGTCAAGGACCACCTCTGTGCTGTACCCAGGAGAGACGGATCGCGTGACCTGGTTCCTTCGTTTATTTAACATCAGTATTAACAAGTAAGTTTTATTCAATCTCAGACAAAGCTTGATAGGGCGGTAGGAACAACGGTGATGTGAGACAATAGCTAACAGCCCGGGTTTTTCAAGGTTCTGTAGACCCCACGCGGTATGATAACGTCCACTGGCGGGATGAGACGATTGGTGAGCTGTATGACCGTCCACTGACCTGGGTTTGAGCCACCTGTTGAGTATGGTGAGAGTTGGAATGAAACCAGCTGTCTGGATGGCCAACTAACGACGTGACGATCGTTTGTGGTCCTCAGCTCTCCTCTACCTCGGCTCACAATACCACGTATCTTCAAGCAGCTTAGTGAAAACCTTTTACTAACGGGAAGCTAAAGCTTCTCTCAACTGTACAAGGTCTGATTGGCTCACTCCCTTCCATTCCATGGATGTATTGGGGTAAAGTGAAGCAAGCTGAGTGAATACAGGGCCACACACTGGCCCCAGGAGTAGTGGAACTTAGAGGTACATTTTCCAAGGTGGAGAAAGGCTGAGTTGGGCCTTAAACTACGGGTGCAGGTGGAATCTACATGTGTGTTAGGTTAGGAAGCATGGTTCACTGGTATTGGTAAACTCAGTAACTTCTTAATAATAGTGACAATATTTTTGTGTGTAGTTAACACTATTTTTTCAGTTACTGATGTATGATGTGTGTAGTTAATATTTCTTAAATAATATTGATAGTATTGTTTTTAATGTGGTGTCACTAATTGAAACCAGAGAATGAGGGAACTGGTTTTCAGATGAGTTTCTTCCGTATGTTGCAAGTGATACTGTGATTTAGTTCCTTTGATGCATTTAATTTTTCTTTATAATTCCGATCTCAGGTATAACCCTGTTCCCCAGAGTAGAGTTTAAGTTAGGTTAGGAAAAGTGCATCTGTTGGGGTAATATAATTTTGTTGAGTGCCCTGAAGGCCTATTCAGGGTGGAGTTAATAAGTTCTTATTTTTTTATACCATTTTCTCAGTGCTGGATATAATTTTAGTGAGTGCCCTTAAGGCCAATTCATTGTAGAGCTATTAATTTCTTTTTTTTTAATACCATTTTCTCAAGTGATTGATATTTTGTTGAAAGCCCTTAAGGCCTGGTTCATGTGTGCAAGCAACATTTCTTAATACTTTAAATTTGTTGTTGTCTAATGAGGCATTGTCTGAGTTTCTAATAATTTCAATATCATGTATAACTTTTATTCCCCAGAGTAGTGTTTTAAGTTCAGGTTAAGAGGTGCGCATATGTTGGTGTACCATTATTTGACTGTGTCTGTAGTGCTGGAGGGAATATAAGTGTCTAAATTTTACAGTGTGTCTCATTCATCCCAGTCACAGACGCTATCCTTCCACGGGTCACGGACAATTAATTTTGTTTAGTAGAATTAAGTGTTCTTGTGCTTGTTCGGGATTTTTCTCAAAGGGGCGCTTCCACTGCAATTACCATCTAATAATCTTTAATAAACCCAAAGTCAAGTGAGAAATTAAAGTCCAGTAATTCCGACCGGTTACATATATATATATATATATATATATATATATATATATATATATATATATATATATATATATATATATATATATATATATATATATATGTTGTGTTGTCAAAGTAAGAGAAACAATTGAGACCCTGCAACTGTGTGTAAATGAGGCAGAAATTCAGATCATCAACCTGGGACTTGGTCACATATGGCAGCAGGGTCCACCATTAGACAACACATTATGCTTCCAATATCTTCCCTGTTTGGTACCTACCGACTGCCTATTATCACTGGGCTGCATTTGAAAAAAAAATTCATGAGGTGCGGGGTTTCTTAGCTGATTCTTTATGTATTTTGCGTGCTGATTCCAAAAATGCCATTCATTTTGCCCAATCAGGTCAGATTTTTATGCTATGGGAATTAGGAAAAATCGAAATTCTTAAATATGATGTCAAAATTTTTATGCAAAATATATCATAAGAAATGTAACCACAACACATAGGACCAAAATATGTCAACTACATAGATGCCTTTACAGTTAGACATGCATAAATGGCTGTCGCAGAGAATTTCTTTGGTGGTTGGTGTCTGGGGCGTCCCGTTTCAGACACCAACAGTAGTCGGCGAGCATGTTGATATCCCAGCGACCCTGGTACCGCTCCTCCATTACACGGATATCTTGATGGAAGCGTTCTCTTTGTTCCTCACTCACATCACCACAGTTCTCTGGAAAGTAGTCCAAGTGGGAGCTGAGGAAGTGCATCTTGATGGACATGCGTGCACCAAGAACTTTGTAGCTCAGAAGTAGGTCCTCAACAACTCGTCCATACTCTGGACTTCTGTAGTTGCCAAGAAAATTGGAGACAATAGACTTAAAGGCATGCCAGGCTTTCTTCTCATTTACATCCATGCTGCAATCAAACTTGGGATCTTTGAAAAGCTCTCTGATCTGAGGGCCATCAAAAATTCCTGCATTCAGCTTTGCCTCACTGACTTTGGAAATTTTTCTTTCAGAAAATTGAAAGCCTGGCTTTTTTGTCCAGTGCCTTTACAAAGTTTTTGAACAGACCGAGCTTGATGTGCAGTGGCGGAAGAAGAATGTTCTGCGGATTCACCAGAGCATGGGCAACAACATTGTGAGAACCTGGAGTAAGTCCACTTCTTGCAGGCCAGTCACATTGCATGTAGTGCTGCTTGTCTGCTCGACTATCCCACAGACAGAGGAAACATGGAAACTTGGTGTAACCACCTTGTAGGCCCAGCACCATGGACACAACCTGTGGAAAAACAGATTAAAAATATGTTTAGCTGAATAGTTTTATTATTAAAAAATATTAACACTTCATAATATGACAGTATGTCGGCAGACATAATTACCTATTAGAAAAACTGTCAACAAAATATCAATTTTTGAAAGCAACTGTTTTTGGTGTATTAAATTACCTTCAAGTCTCCACAGATCTTCCAATTGTGGTCTTTATACTTCAGAGCAGTTAACAGATACTCCATGTTGTTGTAGTTCTCATCCATCTGCACTGAATGCCCCACCGGAACAGACGCGACCTGGTTTCCATTGAACAACAACACAGCTTTCAAGCTTCTTTTTGATGAGTCAATGAAGAGCCGCCACTCTGATATATTGTATGATATTCCCATAGCTGCAATGAGTCCACTGATATTGTTGCAATACACCAATGAAGTTTCCTTGTCAAAACTGAAGAACTTACGAAATTCCTTGTCACGGTTACGGTACCAGGCAAATGTTGTTCCTGGTGCTAAGACATTGTGTTGGCAAAGCCGTGATCCTAGTAGTTGAGCTGACTCCTTAGACAAGCACAAGTCTCTTGTTAAATCATTCAACTCAGCTTGACTGAAGGGTATGGGCTCTTTTGCAGAAGCTGTGGGCAAGTATGTACTAGAAG
>NW_024746431.1:0-8950 GCF_018991925.1 Homarus americanus | reverse complement strand
TGGTTAGGTTGGGTGGGAATCGTTGGGTGAGGGTTGAGGAGAGGTTAGGTTTAATTTGGGGGGAAATTGTTGGGTGTGGTTATAGGGAAGTTATTAATACAAGGGAGGTGGGAGGGGAGTGTTTGGTCTGTTTAGTATGGAGGGATTTCTGTCTCTGAATCTGCGTGGGAGTATGATGTTGTCGAAATAATCCTGCCATTGAGGGTAAGTAGTGAGGAGTGATTCTATTTGTTTGTCACCTAGTTGTCTCCAGTAGATGTTAAGTGGGGGGAGGGAGCTGAGTTCATGTAGATGACTATTTCGGGTGAAGGATGACCAGTGTGTGTTATGGATGAATCTTAGTGCTTTGTTTTGTATGACTTGAAGTTTCTTGGCGCTTGATGGTGGTGCTAGCTGGAGTGTGTTAGGTGCATAAGTCAATAGTGGGCGCATGAGGGCTTTGAATAGGTGTGTTTTGGTTTTGATTGATGCGGTTCTGAATCTGTATATATTCCCGAGTGTTTTGTTTGCGATCGAAGCCTTCATATTGGTGTGTAGTGTCATGGTGAGGGTGTCGTTGAATGTGACTCCTAGGATTGTGTTTGTTCGTTTGACAGTTATGGGTGAAGGGTAGGCGATGTAGGGGTTTAGGTAAATGTGACGTGGTTGTCGTCTTTTGGTGCCGAAGTAGGTGATTTGTGCTTTGTTCGGGTTGGTTTGTATTCGCCATCGGAGTTCCCATTGTGTAACTTGTTCGAGTTCCCTGTGTGCTTTGTCTGTTAGGTGATCAAGAGTGATGTGTCTGACTAGTTGGGTTACATCGTCGGCGTACTGTATTGTCAGAGAGTCGATGTGTAAGGGGTCGGGTAAGTCGTTTGTGTAAAGAATGTATAGTGTTGGGGACAGGACTGATCCTTGTGGGACTCCTGCTTGCAGTGTGAAGTGGTCAGAGTAGGCAGGTGTGAATTTTATCCTCATTTTTCTGTCTGTTAGGAAGTTACATAGTAATTGTTGTGATTTTTGAGGGAGGTTAAAATTGGTGCATATCTTATACTTTAATCCATCGTGCCAAACTGTGTCGAAGGCTTTTTGTACGTCTTTTGTAATGAGTGCTGTCTTGTATGCACCTTTGTTCATGTGGAGGTAGTTTGTCATTATATTGAGTGCGTCTTGAGTTGAGTGGTGTGCTCTGAAGCCGAACTGCTTGTAGGACAGTAGTTGTTCATCTTCAAGGTGGTATCTGAGGTGGGTGTTGTATAGTCTTTCAAAAGTTTTGCCTAAGACTTCTAGTATGCTGATCGGTCTGTAGTTTTGTGGATCTGTTGGGTTTTTGTTTGGTTTAGGTATCATGATGGCTGTGGCTGTCTTAAAGAGTTTTGGGAAGTATCCTGTAGCCAGTTGGGTGTTGTAGAGGTATGTAATGGTTGTGACTGTTTCTGGGGGCAGGTGCTTCAGGATTGCTTGACCAATATTGCTGTCACCTGGTGTTTTCTTTTTGATTTTGTCTAGTGCTTGTTTGACTTCTGTTGGGGTGAAAGGAGCAGTGAGGGTGTGGTTCTGTGTGAGTGTGGAGGTATCTATTGTGTTGTCAGGAGTTGTTCTGTCGTGAAGTGTTTGCATGTGTGTGGTGATGTTGTTTATGTGGTTTAAGATGTACCTTTGTTGTGTGGGGGGGGTGTGGGTGGAAAATGTGTTCCCAGTGTTGTTTTAGTGTTTGTGCTACGTCGGCTGGCTCATTGATTTTCCTACCATTTACTAACAGGTGATCAAAGGGGGGTTTTGCTGTTCCTTTCAGCTTGGCGATCCTTTGCCAAAATTCTCGGGGGTTATGTGTTCTGTGTTCCTGGGCAGCCTCTACGAGTTTTGCCCAGTGAACCTCATGGTCTTGACGGAGGCTGTGGATGATGTGTGTTTTTAGTATGGAGATGTCTGCGTAAACTGGTGCTAGGTTAAGTTTGTTTAGTTCGAATCGTGTCCTGTAGCAGTGAAGTAGGCGTCGAGTTCTTATGGAGGGTGTGAAGGAGAATTTTCTCTTGAACCGGTGTTTAGGACTGTGGGTATCTGCTATGGCGGTGATAGTGTTGAAAAGGTGTGTCCAGGTTTCCTCAATCTTCCTTGTGGGTTGGTGTTCGAAGTTGAGTGTGTATTGTTGTTCAGAGAGTGTGGTTTGGAAGGCATTCCAATCTGCGTGTTGATACTGGTATTGAGGTGAGGTTGTTGGGAGGAGGATGGGATTGTTGGAGAGGTGAAGAGTGATGGGAATGTGGTCTGAGCCTGATAGGGGGCCGGGAGTGATGTAGTGTTGGAATTGGAGGGCAGGGGTGTTGGTGATGACGATGTCTGGTGTGCCTTTGCCGTGAGCAGCGTAGAATGTGGGGATGAAAGGGCCAATGTGGTGAAGGTTTTTGTGAGTGACCAAAGCGTGTAGTTGTTGGCCAAGGGGGTCGATGCGGTTGTGTTGGAATGCGGTGTGGTGTGCATTGAGGTCGGCCATTAGTATTACAGGTAGGTGTGAGTTGTTAAAGATGGAGTTTAGGTCTGTGAAGGGGATAAGCGAGTTAGGTCTTGAGTATGTTGTGCAGATGATTATCTGTCCGTGTTGAGTGTCGATCTTGGTGGCCATGAAGTGTTTGAAGGCAAAGTTGGTGATGAATTCGTGTTTCATGGAGGATCTGATGAGGATTGCAACGCCCTCGAATAGTTCGTGGGGTGATTGTCTGCTTGTGTAGCCGAAGTGCTTGATTTTGGTGTTTGTGCATGTTGAGTTGAGGAGGAGGATGTCTGGGTTGTGTTCTTGTAGGAGGAGAGAGATGGCGTGTCTGTTTGAGTGATATGCTCTACAGTTGTATTGCATAATGGTGATCATGTTGTATAATTTGTTCTTGGTTACTTATATGAGATTGAAATTCTGGGGTGCAGGGATGAGGTCTAAATTGTCGAGTGACTGTGAGCGTGGTCTGAGTGTGGTGTATGCAGGTGAGGGATGGGCGGTTACGTGACTGTGTGTGTGGGGGAGTCGGGAGGATGAGTGGAGTGTGCTAGGTTCGTGTCGGGGTTGTTTCCTGTTTCCTTTGGGGTAGTGCCGAATAGATTTACTTTGATTATAGATTTAGTTGGATGTGTGTATTTTATAATTCTTTTGCTGTCATGTGTGTAGGAAGAAAGGGGGGAGGTGTTCTTCCTCTTAGGTCTAGTGGTCTTGACCACTAGTTCTGTGGGGGGATGGGCTGCCATTTTATTCTTGGGAGTCTGAGGTGTTAGGGGAGGATTGGGTTTGGTTTGGATTTTTGTGGTCCGGGAGTTCATCGTAGTCGTGTGGGATAAGTCAGGTGTAGGCAAGGTCGAGGTGGAGGGGCCGGGAGGTTTTGGACTGATTACTCTGGGGGGTGAGGTAATAGTAGATTGGTGAGATAAGTCAAGTGTGGGCATGGCAGAAGTGGAGGGGCGGAGGGAGATTGCAGTGGTTTCTCTGGGGGGTGGGGGGGGCATGTTGGTCCGGTCGGAGATGGGGGCAGTGGGGAAGATGAGGTCGGGACCGGTTCTGAAGGAATCAGGAATGTGTATGGTAGGGAGGCCGTTCGCCTTCAAACCATCAATTGCCAGTTTCAGAAAAAGTGACCTGTTTCCGTTGCTTAGGGTATGTGCCAAAAGTATGATGGTGGTGATTTTTGCGTCAGTGTCGGGGGAGGGTGGGGGGACGGTCAGGTTGTTGGTCCAGCAAGTGCGGGTGGGGAGGGTCGTGGGAGTAGGGAGTGAGTGGTGGGGAGGTGGAGGTGGTGCTGTGGGAGGTGAGGGTCGGCGGGGAGGGAGTGGTGTTGTGCTGTTGTCGAGTCTGATTTTGCACTTGTTGCTGATGGCAGAGTGAGGGCCTTTACAGTTGCAGCATTTTGTTACAGTGGCAGTGCAGTTTCGGTAGGAGTGGCCTTGATTGGCACACTTTGAGCAAGTTTGTGTGTTACTGCAACGGTTGGTGTTGTGTCCGAATTTGTAGCAATTAAAACATTGGTGAACTTGTATGTAGTGTTGGAACTCAATGTCTCGTGAGGGGATGATGTTGTTGCCGATTTTTATGCCGTTAGATTTAAATTTGATGGCGTCTGTTTGTGTAGCTGTGGTGATTTTTAGCATGGGGAGAGTTCCCATCCGGGCTGCTGATGTCATTTGGTTGGTGTTGTGCGAGTTGAGTTCATTCAATAGGTTAGGGTTGTCAAGAATAGAAGGGATGACTTTCCTGCATATGAGGGTGCATTTTGCACGGTACTCAGGGGAACTGAGGACCGTTAAGCCATTGTCTTTCAATTTTTGGTTCACTGCTGGGGAGTGGAACTGGTCGGCGTCTTCGTCGGTCTGTACAAGTATTTTGATGATATCGTCATTGGTGAAGGAACGGATTTGGAAGATCAAGGTCAGCTGAAAAATGAGTGAGGCGAGGTCTGAGCATAGTTGGATGGTGCGGTCCACTTTAATTTTTATTGAAGGCATGTTTACTGAATTAATGTTGGAGATTTATGGAGATCTCCCCTAACAATGTCCCTGATTCCTGCGCCCCTCACGTAGGGGAGACCCTGCACTATCACAGAGGTCCCCAGGTGAATCCGCAGGCTGTGCTGACCCTCCACCCTTCACACTAACACGCACTAGCGAGGTGTGGGGACAGAGGGCGTTTCCAGACGAATACTCCCCTGTACGTCAGCTGACAGGGGAATAGGTCCTTTCACGGCACGGAAGAGAAGAATTAGAGTGGGAGAAAAAGGTCTGAAAACTCACTGATGACTCTCTCTTCACACCAAGCCCCTCAGCAGCATTCGGGGTTCCTAAGGGAGGTCCGATACTGTAGGAGAGGCTCAATGTGTCGATCGAATCAACAGATTTGTCAGTTGGAGAATAGAAGTCAGGTGCTTTGGTTTTCCAAGGAACGTGGGAAGGTGGGATAGGTCCAATGACTAGCCAATCAGCTGTGTCTGTTCCTTCTCCGACGTCCACGTCGCTCTGTGACTGACTGCTACTGACTCCTGACTGCGACTGACTGATGAAATGATGACGCGTACAGCCGAACGAACGAAAAATGCTAGTGACAGGGGGGAAGGAGGTTCAGGGGAAGGATAAAGGGAGGATAGAAGTGAATTTTAGAAGGAGAGAACAGGTGCAGTGGCTAAACACCGCTTGCGTGAGGGGGTAGGCAATATGCACTGAGGGTGCAACAATCATAATCAGGACGAGGCAGAGGGAGGGCGGGAGCAGGTTCGGGCAAGCAAAGGGCCAACGCGGGTGCTCTGGTTGTCGTCTTAGCTTAGGCAGTGTTGGCAAAGCGGAGGAAGAACCGCCCCGCCACGGCGGCGGCGCGAGCCGAGAAGCGCAGGTGGACGGACGCACAGGCAACACACGATCAAAGTAACAGAGAAGGTGAAAACATGGAAATTTAGCTAGTCGTAGGGTTGTTTGGAGAAAGATGAAGGTAAAGTCTTTGAGCTATGACAAAGAGGAACAGAGCGAGTTGGAGGAAGGGTTTTGAATCTTTGAGCTTGAAATGTCAAAGTATTCATAGTAAGGAAGGATGAGCGTATCGTAGGAGAGTTTTTAGTAATAGCAGCAGACAGATTTGAGCTTTTTTGTCAAATTATGAACGGAGACGAGAATGAGATATAGGTTGAATGGTTTCAGTCTTGAGTTAGGTCGATTTATTGAGAATTGGATGTCACAGACGTTGGGTATGTTTGATTTGGTTCTGAGAGTTGTGGGTCTTTGAGCTATGTCAGAGAGAAATGGAGAGAGTTGGAGGAAGAGTTTTGAATCTTTGAGCTTGAAGTGTCAAAGTATTCGTAGTAAGGAAGGATGAGTGTATCGTAGGAGAGTTATTTAGTAATAGCAGGAGACAGATTTGAGCTTTGTCAAATTGTGAACCGAGATGAGAGTGAGATATAGGTTGTTTGGTTTCAGTCTTGAGTTAGGTCGATTTTGTTGACAGTGGCTGGTATAGAAGTTGGGTATGTTTGATTTGGTTTTGGAGAGTTGTAGTGTTATGAGAGGCTTTGTCTGGCAGGGGGGTAAGAAGCTGGAGGTGATTGGTTGTGGGAGGGGGGGAGTTTGTGTTTGGGGATTGCTGGGGGTGGAGGTTGTATGTTAATTTAAGGTGATTTAAAATTGCTTAAGGGGGGTTGTTGTGTGAGTGTGTATGTGTTTGCATGTAAATGTAGTAAGGGGAGAGAGGGAGGGTTAGGATAATTGTTATAAGGTCAGGTATGGTTCGGTTGTCGGGAGGAGGTGGGGAGGAGAGGAGAGGAGAGGGGAGGCGAGAGGAGGAGAGGGGGGCTTTGGAGGTTCTTGGGTTAATTTATAGTATGGAAGGATTTCTTAGGAATGATATGTTTTGTGTTGCTAATGAATAGTTGTATTGAGTCATATGTGTTTTTTTTTTTTTAGGAGGGTCAAAGGGGCTTGTTAGAAAGGTCGGGTATATTAAGTTTTTGTTTTGGGAGGATTGTAGGTATTGATTTTTAAGAGGGGTTGTGAGTAAGGTTGGGTAGGTTAAGTTTTTCCTTTGGGAGGATTGTAGGTTTTGTTGGTGGTTGGCAGAGTTGGGTTAATTATTGCATTCTTTCTTTCCTTTGGCTAGTAAAGGACTTCTGCAATTGCGTGGTAGGCTCTTGCAGGTATTGTGAGTTCTGGCCCCATTCTTGAGGGAGAGGGTTTGTGTACAGGTACATTGCACCCCTCCCCGACCTTATTGGCTAAGGGAGGCGTTCAATGTCGTCTTTAATTTGGTACCGTTTTTATTAGGTACACCTCTCCGACCTTATTGGCTAAGGGAGGTGCCCATAAAACAGTGTTGGTAACATTCTTGAGGGAGAGGGCTTGCGTACAGGCACTGTGGAACTCTTCCCGACCTTATTGGCTAAGGGAAACGTACATGTCATCTGTGGCGTTGGTACCATTCTTTTGTTAGGCACACCCTCTCCGACCTTATTGGCTGCTGGCGGAGGTGCCCATAAAACAGGTTGGTAACATTCTTGAGGAGAGTGGCTGCGTACAGGTACGTGCACCTCTCCCCCGACCTTATTGGCTAAGGGAGACGCACACGTCATCTGAGTTAGTATGGGATGGGTAAGTTAGTATATGTTTTGGGAGTGAGTGATAGGGTGTGTGGTTAGTTAATGGTAGAATGGTTATTTTTATTTTGTGGGATTGTTAGTAACACATGTTAGGTTTTTATTTTGGGGGAATTGTTAGAGTCTTTTCTTTTAGGGAGAGGTTAGCAGGTTGAGTGGGTTAGGATTTTTTTTTTTTTTTTTTTTTTTTGTCGGAGTGGTCTTGAGTTTGAGTTAGGGGCGTGGGGTTTGGAGTGAGGGGGGGGGGAGGAGGGAAGTTGGGTAAGTCAGGTAAGGTTAGGTTAGGTTGATTGGGTTAGGTTGGGTGGGAATCATTGGGTGTGGGGTTGAGGAGAGGTTAGGTTAAGGTTAAGTTAGGTTAGGTTAGGTTGATTGGGTGAGGTTAGGTGGGAATCGTTGGGTGTGGGCTGAGGAGAGGTTAGGTTATATTAGGTTAGGTTGATTTGGTTAGGTTGGGTGGGAATCGTTGGGTGAGGGTTGAGGAGAGGTTAGGTTTAATTTGGGGGGAGTTGTTTGGTGTGGTTATAGGGAAGTTATTAATATAAGGGAGGTGGGAGGGGAGTGTTTGGTCTGTTTAGTATGGAGGGATTTCTGTCTCTGAATCTGCGTGGGAGTATGATGTTGTCGAAATAATCCTGCCATTGAGGGTTAATAGTGAGGAGTGATTTTCTATTTGTTTGTCACCTAGTTGTCTCCAGTAGATGTTAAGTGGGGGGAGGGAGCTGAGTTCATGTAGATGACTGTTTGGGGTGAAGGATGACCAGTTTGTGTTATGAATGAATCTTAGTGCTTTGTTTTGTATGACTTGAAGTTTCTTGGCGTGTGATGGTGTTGCGAGCTGGAGTGTGTTAGGTGCATAAGTCAATAGTGGGCGTATGAGGGCTTTGAATAGGTGTGTCTTGGTTTTGATTGATGCGGTTCTGAATCTGTATATATTCCCGAGTGTTTTGTTTGCGATCGAAGCCTTCGTATTGGTTTGTAGTGTCATGGTGAGGGTGTCGTTGAATGTGACTCCTAGGATTGTGTTTGTTCGTTTGACAGTTCTGGGTGAAGGGTAGGCGATGTAGGGGTTTAGGTAAATGTGACGTGGTTGTTGTCTTTTGGTGCCGAAGTAGGTGATTTGTGCTTTGTTCGGGTTGGTTTGTATTCGCCATCGGAGTTCCCATTGTGTAACTTGTTCGAGTTCCCTGTGTGCTTTGTCTGTTAGGTGATCAAGAGTGATGTGTCTGACTAGTTGGGTTACATCGTCGGCGTACTGTATTGTCAGAGAGTCGATGTGTAAGGGGTCGGGTAAGTCGTTTGTGTAAAGAATGTACAGTGTTGGGGACAGGACTGATTCTTGTGGGACTCCTGCTTGCAGTGTGAAGTGGTCAGAGTAGGCAGGTGTGAATTTTATCCTCATTTTTCTGTCTGTTAGGAAGTTACATAGTAATTGTTGTGATTTTTGAGGGAGGTTAAAATTGGTGCATATCTTATACTTTAATCCATCGTGCCAAACTGTGTCGAAGGCTTTTTGTACGTCTTTTGTAATGAGTGTTGTCTTGTGGGTGTGGAGTGCAGTAACCCTTACCAGGTGCTGCAGGAAGCTGGAGAGGAAGAGAAGAGGCAGGACGGTATGGATCAAGGAGAGGAAAGGGCAGTTGTACAAACCCTGCCCACAGGTAAGGTCGTGGTAGTTGGTGACAGCCAGGTGAGGTTTATGGATAGGGCTTTTTGTGCGAGAGATAGGAAACGTAGGACTAGGGTGTGTTTTCCTGGGCTGGGATAGGGCATGTAGCCGAGAGGTTAGACAGAGTTTTGTCAGGGGAGGGTACCAATCCAGTAATGTGTCTTAGTGTGGGAGGAAACGACATAGGTAAGGTTAG
>NW_024746430.1:0-8112 GCF_018991925.1 Homarus americanus | reverse complement strand
GGGGTCGATTTAATAGCATACTACAGAAACCTGCACACCCGAATGGGACACCGTCAAAGTCAATCGGGGGTCGATTTGATAGCATACTACAGAAACTTGCACACCCGAATGGGAGACCGTCAAAGTCAATCGGGGATCGATTTGATAGCATACCACAGAAACTTGCACACCCGAATGGGAGACCGTCAAAGTCAATCGGGGGTCGATTTAATAGCATACTACAGAAACTTGCACACCCGAATGGGAGACCGTCAAAGTCAATCGGGGGTCGATTTGATAGCATACTACAGAAACTTGCACACCCGAATGGGAGACAGTGAAAGTCAATCGGGGGTCGATTTAATAGCATACTACAGAAACTTGCACACCCGAATGGGAGACAGTCAAAGTCAATCGGGGGTCGATTTAATAGCATACTACAGAAACTTGCACACCCGAATGGGAGACCGTCAAAGTCAATCGGGGGTCGATTTAATAGCATACTACAGAGAACTTGCACACCCGAATGGGAGACCGTCAAAGTCAAACGGGGGTCGATTTAAGAGCGTACTATACAAAATGATCTGAGAATCTGCACACACCGAGTGGGAGACGGTCATGGAAAACCGCCGCCCTTGTACGCTGGATGGCACTATTTCGCTATAGTAAGGGGTAGAGGCAACTCGGTCATATTATACAACATACCAGAGAAGTTCCACACCCGCATGGGAGACCGTCAAAGTCAATCGGGTGTCGATTTAAGAGCATACTACAGGGAACTTACACACACCCGAATAGTAGGTCTGCCAGACAATCGAGGGTCGATTTAATAGCATACTATACAAAAATGATCTCGGAGAATGTGCACACCGAGTGGGAGACGGTGATGAAAACGTCCGCCCTTGTACACTGGATGGCACTATTTCACTACAGTAAGGGGTAGGGGCACCTCGGTCATATTATACAACATACCAGAAAAGTTCCACACCCGCATGGGAGACCGTCAAAGTGAATCGGGGGTCGATTTGATAGCATACTACAGAGAACTTGCACACCCGAATGGGAGACCGTCTAAGTCTATCGGGGGTCGATTTAATAGCATACTACAGAAACTTGCACACCCGAATGGGAGACAGTCAGGGTCAATCGGGGGTCGATTTAATAGCATACTACAGAAACTTGCACACCCGAATGGGAGACCGTCAAAGTCAATCGAGGGTCGATTAAATAGCATACTACAGAAACTTGCACACCCGAATGGGAGACCGTCAAAGTCAATCGGGGGTCGATTTGATAGCATACTACAGAAACTTGCACACCCGAATGGGAGACAGTCAAAGTCAATCGGGGGTCGAGCATACTTTACAAAATGATCCGAGAATCTGCACACACCGAGTGGGAGACGGTGATGAAAACGTCCGCCCTTGTACGCTGGATGGCACTATTTCACTATAGTAAGGGGTAGAGGCACCTCGGTCATATTGTACAACATACCAGAGAAGTTCCACACCCGCATGGGAGACCGTCAAAGTCAATCGGGGGTCGATTTAATAGCATACTACAGGGAACTTACACACCCGAATGGGAGACCGTCAGAGTCAATCGAGGGTCGATTTAATAGCATACTATACAAAATGATCCGAGAATGTGCACACACCGAGTGGGAGACGGTGATGAAAGCGTCCGCCCATGTACACTGGATGGCACTATTTCACTATAGTAAGGGGTAGGGGCACCTCGGTCATATTATACAACATACCAGAGAAGTTCCACACCCGCATGGGAGACCGTCAAAGTGAATCGGGGGTCGATTTGATAGAATACTACAGAGAACTTGCACACCCGAATGGGAGACCGTCAAAGTCAATCGGGGGTCGATTTGATAGCATACTACAGAGAACTTGCACACCCGAATGGGAGACAGTCAAAGTCAATCGGGGGTCGATTTAATAGCATACTACAGAAACTTGCACACCCGAATGGGAGACCGTCAAAGTCAATCGGGGGTCGATTTGATAGCATACTACAGAAACTTGCACACCCGAATGGGAGACCGTCAAAGTCAATCGGGGGTCGATTTGATAGCATACTACAGAAACTTGCACACCCGAATGGGAGACAGTCAAAGTCAATCGGGGGTCGATTTAATAGCATACTACAGAAACTTGCACACCCGAATGAGATACCGTCAAAGTCAATCGGGTGTCGATTTAATAGCATACTACAGAAACTTGCACACCCGAATGGGAGACCGTCAAAGTCAATCGGGGGTCGATTTAATAGCATACTACAGAAACTTGCACACCCGAATGGGAGACCGTCAAAGTCAATCGGGGGTCGATTTGATAGCATACTACAGAAACTTGCACACCCGAATGGGAGACAGTCAAAGTCAATCGGGGGTCGATTTAATAGCATACTACAGAAACTTGCACACCCGAATGGGAGACCGTCAAAGTCAATCGGGGGTCGAGCATACTTTACAAAATGATCCGAGAATCTGCACACACACCGAGTGGGAGACGGTGATGAAAACGTCCGCCCTTATATGTTCGATTGCACTATTTCACTATATTAAGGGGAGAGGGTGCCTTCGCACACATATTCGGTGTGAAATATCTTCCGCCCCCCAGCGGAGCGCTTCGGCGCCTCTGCGAAGCAAAGCGCGGCATTCAAAAACAACAACCAAAATTGCCGTCGCTTTCCCTTCCCTGCCCTGCAATGGCTGGAGCAGCAGAAGGAGAGAGAGAGAAAATAGTCTCATGGGGTCAGAGGAATGGCAGTGGAGTGCGATCTATGAATTTCACTAGCCAGGTCTGTCTTCCTATTGAACATTATTACTCTCTCTCGGCGCACACGTCGCCACCACGGTTTCCGTGACAGCAGCAGCATCATGATGTTGCGTCTATTGTAAGTCCGGAACCGGGTTATCGGGTTGCTCGCGAACAGTCGGGTTTTAACCTTGCCTAACAAACGATCAAACAACTTCCACTCTCGAGGTGCGGTACGGTGACTGTCCTATCGTCCGCTCTTGTATGCTGGATTGCACTATTTCACTATATTAAGGGGAGAGGGTGCCTTCACACACCTATTCGGTGTGGAATATCTTCCGCCCCCCAGCGGAGCGCTTCGGCGCCTCTGCGAAGCAAAGCGCGGCATTCAAAAACAACAACCAAAGTTGCCGTCGCTTTCCCTTCCCTGCCCTGCAATGGCTGGAGCAGCAGCAGCAGCAGAAGGAGAGAGAGAGAAAATAGTCTCATGGGGTCAGAGGAATGGCAGTGGAGCGGGTTCTATGAATTTCACTAGCCAGGTCTGTCTCCCAATTGAACATTATTACTCTCTCGGCGCACACGTCGCCACCACGGTTTCCGCGACAGCAGCAGCATCATGATGTTGCGTCTATTGTAAGTCCGGAACCGGGTTATTCGGCTGTTCGCGAACAGTGATGGGCCATTAGTTTTAGCTGATCTTCCCTCCTATGACACACCCTACTACAGTATTAGCTTAGCTAGGTGGTCAGCCCGCCCTCTCTTACCTCCTCCTAAATTTCTTCAATTTCCGAACTATAACTTCCTTCCCCCACCTCTAATCTTCCTTCATTCCTCCTTTCCCTAAAAAAAAAAAAAAAAAAATAGGCTTGTCAGAGAAACTTCACGTGGGATCGGCTGATCAGCGACTAACGGCAGTGGCAGTTATAGGGGAGAGTATCCACTACATGTTTCTTTGCATATCCATTATCAAATATTTGGGATTTTCCTTGGGAAATAATCTGCTTTCACGTGTAGAAGATAAAGTAAAAGCCATTTTGCAAATGCCTATACCTCAAAGAAACAATTACGGTCATTTATTGGTACAGTATCTTTCTATCGGAGATTTGTTCCAAATTTTGCTGGAATCGTATCTTGCATTAATGTTCTATTAAAGAAATTCAGCAGTAACATATTGATTTGGTCAGATGAACAACTAGAAAGTATTCAGAAACTAAAATCAGCTCTAGCTTGTGAACCGATATTATGTTTACCTGATTATTCTAAACTGTTTTATCTAAGAACAGATGCAGCAGATATTGGATTGGGTGCAGTCCTGCTGCAAGAGGTTGATGATATCCTCAGACCAGTATCTTATGTTAGTCGTGTACTGCTGGTGTACTGCGCACATCATTGTCATTCCTAAAAATCCCATTTAATTCATATTACGCTATATAACATTCAAATGCACCGCGCTTGTAGAACCTCAGAAAACGGGAAACATGGATAAAGAACAACTCACCTACTCAATGTTCCTAGACCATGTGTTGTATTGTACCCAGGTACAGTTATATCATATGTAAGAGTGTACCATCGTACGATATGTTTTCCCATGTTGAGTGGGGGGGCTTGTCCTTGGCAGCGCCGGTGGCCAGTGTCCAGCTGACGCTGTTATAATAAAGTCTATAGAGTACTTGGTCTATGACTCCAACCTCTCACATGGCGCAGTGAGTAGGATATGTCGGGGCCCGACACGCCATTACAGCCCTGACAAGAACGCTGACATGGCCCCTACACGTCCACGATTCTCGACGCCCTCAAGGGGACGCCAGGGCTTCTCTACACCGGCCGGGAACACCACGCGTGCCCAGCAGCAGGCCATGAGTGCATTGATGGCTCAGATGGCGTCTCTAGGTGCTGGCGGTGGTCATGCTTCTATGCCGGTCATGAAGCCCTCAGCAGCTGTCGCTCCAGAGAAGTGTGAGGCAGAAATGCCAGCAGCTGCGTTTAGGACATGGAGGCGGTCCATGGAGTCATGGGTGCTGCTGAACGGGTGGCCACAGCTGGTGGCCACACTCCACATTCGCCTGAACTGCGTCCCCGCACTCCAAAGAGTGATTGACTCGAGATACCCCAGCGGTCAGTGGGAGCAGCTCTCGCCCAAAGAAGCCCTGGACGCCATCAGTGGAATGGTTCTTCAATCTTCAAACCAAGCTGTGAAATGGAACGAGTTTTTCAACAGCAAACAAGGTGAAGAGGAGCCCATGAAAAGGTATTTTCAACGATGCTTCTCAGAAGCAGTGGAGTGTGAGTTTAAATGTCCCACCTGTGATAACGACCTCTCTGAGTTCATGCTATTACGTAAAGTTATGGTGGGCCTGAGTAACCCAGTGTTGAAAAGGGAAATTTTCCAGGGGTACTCTAGTTATAATAGTGTTGAAGTGCTTAGAAACAAATGCATGTTATTTGAGGCAGCAGTGAGAGATGCTGGTGTATTGTGTCGTACGTCTGGCCAGGCAGTGGTGGGAACAGTTGCGGAGGCAGTGGCGGGTGGTGATGACGTCACCGGTGAGCCTGAGGTAGCTGCCGCCCGACCTCCACACCCCAGTCGCGGGCACTGCGGTAACTGCAGCGTGTCACATGCCCCTGGTAAAAGTAACTGCCCTGCAAGTGGGGCTACATGTCGCAATTGCGGTAAGGTTGGTCACTTCAAAAGGTGTTGTAGGAGTAAGTCAGCCCTAAGTGCTCCTGTGGATGTGTCAGGCGCTGTTACAGTGGCAACAGCCCAGCTATCCCGCCACCCCAGGTTACAAGTGTTCGTGTCCCAGGCCGGGGGCAATTCCCCCGCCACCCCTGTGCTGGCTGTAGCCGACACGGGTGCTATGGTGTGTGTGGCAGGCGCATCCCTGCTCCGGGACATCGGTTTGTGTCCGGGGCAACTTCGGGCCCGTAATGGCTTAAGGGACGTGGCGAACAAACAGCTCAAGTGTCTGGGGTCCGCCCCCTGCCGCCTCGGTGTGGACGAGGGGTCCACCGTCCAGGAGGTCTACTTCGTGCAGACAGCCAAGGCCCTCTATCTGTCATTGGAGGCCTGCAAGTGCCTCAACTTGGTGCCTGTCGACTTCCCGCTCCATAGACGTGCTGTGGCTGCCGTGGGCGATGGAGGGGAGCGGCACACTGCCGACGATCTACCTCCGAACCGTTTACCTGAGAGCAGCCGTTTCCCGCCGAGGCCAGTTGAGATACCCTTGCCTCCTTTGGAGGAGAATGTGGCCAGGCTGGAGGCATGGCTACTCACGCACTTTTCGTCTACCGCATTCAACACCAGCAGGTCCCCACTGCCAGTCATGACTGGTCCCCCTCACCGTATCCACCTGACGCCCGGCACGACCCCCTATGCCTGTCACACACCCGCTCCCGTTCCGAAACACTGGGAAGCGGAGGTGAAGGCCCAGTTGGAGGAGGACGTCAGGAGAGGCGTCATCCAGCCAGTGCCTGCTGGTGAGGCTACGGAGTGGTGCGCCAGGATGGTCGTGGTGGCCAAGAAAAACGGTCAGCCCAGGCGCACTGTGGACTTCCAACGCCTCAATGCAAGCTGTCTGAGGGAGACGCACCACACACCTGCACCATTCGACATGGTGTCTGGGGTGCCAGTGCACTCGTTCAAAACCGTCGCCGACGCCTTTTGGGGATTTCATCAAGTGGAGTTGGAGGAGGAGAGTAGACGCCTGACCACATTCATCACGCCGTGGGGACGTTTTCGATACTGCAGGACGCCCATGGGACATTGCTCAGCGTCAGATGCTTACACCAAGAGGTTTGACGACGCTATTCAGGATGTGCCCCGCAAGTACAAGTGCGTGGATGACACTCTCCTCTATGACTCCAGTGTGAAGGGGGCGTTCTGGCACACTTACGATTTTCTGGAGACCTGCGCTCGCACAGGTATCACGCTGAAACCAGAAAAGTTCTTGTTCTGCAGGAGAGAAGCTGAGTTTGTGGGTTTCCTCCTGGGGTGGGACCTGTACCAGCCCACTGCCCAACGTCTGTCAGCCATCAAGGACTTCCCCATGCCGGATCAGCCATCAATCACTGACATCAGGTCCTGGCATGGCCTGGTTAATCAGTTGGCTCCCTTCCTTGCCACTGCACCTGTGATGGAGCCCTTCCGTGAGCTCCTCAAGAAGCCAGTGGGCAAGCAGGTGTATTGGGACGACCAGCTGCGGCTCAAGTTTCGCCAGGCCCAGGACACCATCTGTCAGTTGGCCAGAGACGGCTTGGTGTACTACGACAAGTCCAGGCCTACGGCAGCTGTCACTGATTGGAGCAGGGAGGGCATCGGCTTCGTCGTCCTGCAACAATACTGTGCCTGTGCCTCTCCAGAGACGCCCTTCTGCTGCAGAGGAGGGTGGCGGTTGGCTCTGTGTGGTAGCCGACATCTGAGCACGGCCGAGGCCGGTTATGCTGCAGTAGAAGGGGAGGCCCTGGCTGTGGTGTGGTGCCTGCGCAAGGCCAGGCTGTTCCTCCTTGGCTGCCCGAACCTCATTCTGGTGACGGACCACCGCCCCTTAGTTGGCTTGCTGGGGGACAGAGCCTTCACGGATGTGGCGAATCCGCGCCTGTTCAGGCTCAAGGAGAAGACCCTGCAGTACCGATTCACGGTCAAATACTTGCCAGGGAAGCGGAACTGTGCAGCTGACGCCCTATCCCGCTTCCCCTCCCTCAGGGCGGCGCCTGATGCGGAGGACATGGACCAAGAGGAGGACCTGTGCGCTGCAGTGTGTGCAGTCACAATCGCAGCACTGGATCAGGATGGGTGCATCACTATGGACGAAGACACAGTGTGCAAAGCGGCGGCGGACGACCCAGTGTACCAGATTCTAGTGTCGAGGGTGCTGGCGGGCGACTGGCACCCCCACAAGTCACAGGAGGTGGCCTGTCTGCGCCCGTACTTCTCGGTGAGGGACAGGTTGGCTGTGGTCAGGGGTTTGGTCACCTACACCTTTGACCAGTGCTGCGTGCGCCTTGTCATCCCCGACTCCCTCCGCCACCGGGTCGCCGTTAACCTGCATGTGGGGCACCAGGGCCTCGACTCAATGCTCAGGCGGGCCCAGCAGTCTGTCTATTGGCCTGGCATGGAGGGTGACCTGCAGTATCATCGGTCCCGGTGTGCTGCTTGCGAGACCCACGCCCCTTCCCAGCCTCCGGAGTCGTTGGTTCTGACCCCAGCGCCAGACTACCCCTTTCAACAAGTGGTGGCCGATTTGTTCCACCTGCAGGGCCGCACGTACCTAGCATATGCTGACCGACTGACAGGTTGGCTGGAGATCGCCCACTTCCCCAACGAGGCCACCTCTGGAAAAATCATCGCCAGTCTGCGGGCCTA
>NW_024746429.1:0-8858 GCF_018991925.1 Homarus americanus | reverse complement strand
GTGTGTGTGTGTGTGTGTGTGTGTGTGTGTTAAACAAGAATCACATATGGCGACTGAAATCTAGATAACAAGAGTCCCTTCTCTCTCTCTCTCTCTCTCTCTCTCTCTCTCAGATGAACACTTGGCGGGCACTATTCAAGGGTCCATCTCCGGACGTATAGTAATTACTTATACATCTTGTGAGTTTATTTTGGTGTTGGTGTAGAGATGATGGAGGAGATATGTGGAGGGAGGGATGTGAAGGTGTGAGGGAAGAACGTGAGGTGGGGAGGGAGAGAAGCCGGAGGTGTGAGGTGACGTGTTGAGAGAACTTGTGGTAAGAATATTGTGAAATTATGTACACATTACACTCATGTATGTCTAAGTTAGATATAAATTGATGGACTAAAACTTTGGTCATTTTCCGAGTCATAATTCTTTCCCTCATACTATCATGTTAGTTTATTATCATGTTAAGTGTTAAATCATGTTAGAATACCCATCATATTAGCCTAGAACCATCATGTTAGCCTGTCATCACATTAGCCAACCATCATCATGTTAACCTACCATCATCATGTTAACCTACCATCATGTTAACCTACCATCATGTTAACCTACCACCATGTTAACCTACCACCATGTTAACCTACCATCATGTTAACCTACCATCATGTTAACCTACCATCATGTTAACCTACCATCATGTTAACCTACCATCATGTTAACCTACTACCATGTTAACCTACCACCATGTTAACCTACCACCATGTTAACCTACCACCATGTTAACCTACCACCATGTTAACCTACCACCATGTTAACCTACCATCATGTTAACCTACCACCATGTTAACCTACCACCATGTTAACCTACCACCATGTTAACCTACCACCATGTTAACCTACCACCATGTTAACCTACCACCATGTTAACCTACCACCATGCTAACCTGCCATCATGCTAACCTACCATCATGCTAACCTACCATCATGTTAACCTACCATCATGTTAACCTACCACCATGTTAACCTACCACCATGTTAACCTACCATCATGTTAACCTACCATCATGTTAACCTACCATCATGTTAACCTACCACCATGTTAACCTACCACCATGTTAACCTACCATCATGTTAACCTACCACCATGTTAACCTCCCATCATGTTAACCTACCACCATGCTAACCTACCACCATGTTAACCTACCATCATGTTAACCTACCACCATGTTAACCTACCATCATGTTAACCTACCATCATGTTAACCTACCACCATGTTAACCTACCATCATGTTAACCTACCATCATGTTAACGTCAACCACATCTGCACCATTATGCTCTTTATCTCAAACTTACAATGGCTGGGAGATTCAGGAACCTTAGTTGGCGATGGTCAAGAGTACAGGCAGAGAGGAGTACTTTGTTGTCTAGTGAAGGAGGATCACCCAAGACCTTCCCCAAGATCCTGAAGGCTCCTCCCAGCTCCTGATGGTGGTGCTGGATGGGGAAAGGGGGTTTATACGACCTTCTGGCTTCCTCTTTATAGTTCCGGGTTGTCTGAGTTAACATGGAAGTAATGATATGCGTTTGTGTGTTTGGAGTTAGAGATTCTTGTGGGTATTTTTAAGTATAAAATGTGAGTTAGGAGTTTGTTATGGGGGGTTTTCTACACCTGTGGATGTTTTAAGTGTCGTGTTAAAAATAAGTTGTTAGTATTGGCTGTGGGTGATGGTGGACTTAGTTATGGTCTTCCTTGGGTACGGAAGCCTGGGGGAAGGGGAAGGGGAATGGGAGGGGGAGGGGAGGGGAGGGGAGGGGAGGGTTAGGGGGAACCATTGAAAAGACCCCGAGATGAGATACGTTTTGTTTATTTATATATTTATTATTATTATTATTATTATTATTATTATTATTATTATTATTATTATTATTATTATTATTATTATTATTATTATTATTATTATTATTATTATTATTATTATTGTTATTATTATTATGATATTTTGGGATCCTTTAGTCGAGTCAAATTCAATATTTTTTCCCCAAGTTTATAAGGAATGTAGTGTTGATACGGCAGCTGTACATACCAGTGTTGTATTGGCTGGTACCCCGTTCACCCCCGCACTATTCCCCAGTCACCCATACCGCTCCCGCCCCCACCCTACCACCCATACTGCCCCCGCCACCCCTGCTGTGTTCACGGTGTCAGGAGCAGAGGAGAGGGGCATCTTTTTTTTTGTCTACTGTTCTTGTATCATATCGAATGCATTTTTTTTACAGCATATATACACCCGCTTTAGATATCAAAAGAGGCATATATAGTGTTATTCTCATTCGTCTGTATATTTATACTTACGGGTCATGTTTGTCTCGTGTTCCTTATGGCAATGAATGTTAGAGTATTTCCTGAGTATTGTTTGTGTAGTTCTGTACTTAGAGGTTGACTTATTCACATCTGGGTTAGCACAGCAGTGTGAGGCAATGTGTCTGGCCTCACACTTATGCTTACATCTGCGTGAGGGTCAATCATTCAAGCACTTAGCTACTGAATGCAAAGAAGTGAATACAACTTTAAGAAAGGAGAGAGTTTAGGAGCCAGAGAAGGTGTGTGTGTGTGTGTGTCCCAACAAGTAACAAGTTGTTTGGTGTCAGTAAGTGTATGAGACCAACAGTCAACTCTCGCTGCTCACTACTACAATATATCCCTCTTCACCAAACTTTCTTTTTCCTCAATATCAAAATAAACTCGGTGGCTAAGTTTTCAATTTTCGGTGTGAAGATTTCTTAATTCGTGTTGTCAGACTGTTAAACCTTCACCAGGGGTCGTGACACACTATTTTGGGAGTGGACCACACCAGGACACACACACACACACACACTCTTACAGTTTGGTGTTGGTGTAGTCTAGTTTTACGGTGAGGTGGTATTTTTAGTAGTGGTTCATCTGTGCACAATATTAAACTTTTTTTTTTTTTTTTTCTGGGTGTGTCTCAGGGGTGTGGCTGTATTAAGTAATATTAAAGGTACTGATCATTCTAAAACAATCCAAATTTATTCTTGTGATTTATTGTTATTTATATTATACTTTATTATTAGTAATATTATTTTTATTTATTATTATTATTAATTACTATGCTGTTATTTCATGTTATTCACATAAGTAAAGTGAAATTTCAAGCGTTTTTTATTGAATTTATCTATGGTGTGTGTGTGTGTGTGTGTGTGTGTGTGTGTGTGTGTGTGTGTGTTCCATCTTCTACACTATCATCGTTTACACCATCATGTACACTATCAACTACACCATCGTCTACAGTGACACCATCATCATCTACACTACCATCGTCTACAACTCTACACCATAATCTTCACTATCATCGTCTACACGATCATCTACACTATCATCGTCTACACCATCATCTACACTATCATCATCTACACCATCATCTACACTACCATCGTCTACACCATCATCTACACTATCATCGTCTACACCACCATCTACACTATCATCGTCTACACCATCATCTACACCATCATAATCTTCACTCATCATCGTCTACACCATCATCATCGTCTACACCATCATCTACACTATCATAATCTTCACTATCATCGTCTACACCATCATCTACACTATCATCGTCTACACCATCATCTACACTATCATAATCTTCACTATCATCGTCTACACCATCATCTACACTATCATCGTCTACACCATCATCTACACTATCATCGTCTACACCATCATCTACACTATCATCGTCTACACCATCATCTACACTATCATCGTCTACACCATCATCTACACTATCATCATCTACACCATCATCTACACTATCATAATCTTCACTATCATCGTCTACACCATCATCTACACTATCATCGTCTACACCATCATCTACACTATCATCATCTACACTATCATCGTCTACACCATCATCTACACTATCATCGTCTACACCATCATCTACACTATCAATGTCTACACCATCATCTGCACTATCATAATCTACACTATCATCGTCTACACCATCATCTACACCATCAATGTCTACACCATCATCTGCACTATTATAATCTACACTATCATCGTCTACACCAGTATAGTTGTCCCACATACTGTACAGGAAAATTCAAAACTGACCACCTCACCCACATAACCTCTTACTACAAAATTGACACCTACTGTACAGTAGATTTACTGCACCAGTAACCGTTAACTTAATAATAAGTTTGATTGAAATGGCTTGCCCTCGGCTGGGGCTGAGAAAACGCAGTAGACTTGTTTCTGACAGCGAAAGTGACGATGGAAGCTCTCCTGCAAAATGGAATGACTAGGACGAGTCGTGGAGCGATGAGAACTCCGACGAGTCGTGGAGCGATGAGAACTCCGACGAGTCGTGGAGCGATGAGAACTCCGACGAGTCGTGGAGCGATGAGAACTCCGATAGTTTTATCGCTCATGATGAATCATACAATGACGAGGACTCATCAGGGTCTCCTGAAGGGTATGAGCTCTCATCTCACAGTACGTCAAGCTCTTCGGATGAAGAAGAGGAGGAGGAGCAATGCGACGAAAGGCGGCGGAGAAGAAATCCTGCACTTCGGTTCTTCGACATGGAGGCCAAAGAGGATAATAATGAATTCTGTCTTCCTCGTCAGCACCTCCCTCCCCTCCCTGGCACACCCCCCTCCCGAACTTGTTTTGGTCGCAACTACCAAATGAGACACGTTCTAGATGTCGCAATTCGTATTGAAAAAGAATATAATGAGAAAAGGGTTTTGAAAAGAAAAGCTCTAAATAAGGCCAAAGGGATTCATTGCTGAATCTTTGTATGTGTTTATTTATAAATAAAAATCTGAATTGGCGTTACCTATCTTCTTTACCCTGTAGAATATGCTTCTTTTTAATTATTTATATTGTTTTGCTGTAAATGTGTAGTAAAACTTATTTTTACTTATGTGAATTTGATATGATTGTTTACTTCATACAAATTGCCCAGTTCATGAAATCGTCGGGTTTTTTAGCGGCGGTAAAGCCAGGCCACCCTCCCTGCAGCCCATTGGCTCAAACATAATGTTCGATTAATATTGATATATCGCAAATAATTCCATATATATGTTAAGAATACCCAGCTTTAGCTCACTATAATGCTAAATTTAACGTCTGTAAAGATATAACTGTTTGGAAGCATTATCTACCAAGATATTATTGAAATTATTAATAATTTTTATTATAATTTTTGCTATTATAAATATAAACTTGAGATGGACATAACAATTTTCTCGATCATGTTTGATTTTGTTTGTGTCTAACGTGCACATTCTTTATTACGTTGTACCTCCTAAATCTTAACTTTAAATATATGTGTGAGTCCGACACAGGTACTGTACATAATTGTTTAAAATTTGTTATCCTCTGAAATGCAGAATAAGAATTTGGCTTTAATTTTGACTCTATATAACCATTTTCGTTATATCTCAGTATCATTATTTGTATACGAGAGTCAGTGAGATTTGTCACTTGACAGCAAAGAGTGAGATACAGTACAGTGTTTACATTACCTGCTGGATGTGAACAAGTCTTTGTTTACGTTATCGTCGGGGGGTGTGGAGGAATTGTCGTTTCAGTTTCTTAAGTGGTGTAGAGTGACCTGTGATCTGTGTGTTTTGGGTGAGAATGCTAAAAACTGTTCGCTGGGGTGTATTTTTCGGGGCGGGGATGTATCTCTAGATGGTCTGTGGATGTATAACGGGGGCGTGATTTCAGGCGTCCGTGGATGTATATCGTGGGCGTGATTTCAGGCGTCCGTGAATGTATATCGTGGGCGTAGATATACCTGGATATTACCCGCATGGACGACAGTAGACTGCCAAAGCAGGCAACTGAAAAGGTATAAGGATAGCCTTAAGACAAACCTGAAAAAGTGCCAAATCGACCCCCTCACCTGGGAGTCGAATACTCCACACTGTAATGCTTGGAGGAGCACCTTACGAGAAGGTGTCAATACTTTCGAGTTAGCCCGACTGCAAACCGAGACAGACAAGCGCCAACGCCGGAAAGGCACGCTAGATGCAGCCCTTCACATGTGCAACGAATGTGAACGACGCTGCCGGTTCCGTATCGGCCTCTTTAGCCACCTCAAAACTTACCAGTGAATGTGACATCCCTAATAACTCATAACATTGTAGCGTTGCTGGATGATCGTCATACTCGATTCCGAGTGACAGCAAAGTAGTAGTAAGTGTGTGTGTGTGTGTGTGTGTGTGTGTGTGTGTGTGTGTGTGTGTGTGGAGAGAGAGAGGAAAGATGCAATAAATTTTACTCATACTGTCCAGGATTTCTTCGTTAGTGTCAGTTTAAGAGAGCGGAGAGAGAAGCTCTAATTTCTGGGTATTTTCGGAATAGTTTTTTTTTACTCTGTTGGCGCTAAAGTGGAGTGGCAGCGTTTATATCACAAATACTTGGAGGCGAAATTGTTGTTGGCGATTTTGTTAGTTGAGGAAAAACAAGTCGTGTCCACTGGTTGATTTTGAAACCCTGTCACGAGTTACTGAAACCTTATCGCTTAGTTCTGTTGCCCGTTCAGCTCTCTCTCTCTCTCTCTCTCTCTCTCTCACACACACACACACACACACACTCCACCTGACCTGAGGTATAACAGTGAAAGTTGTATCTAACAGGAATTTCCATCATCGAGTGAATCCCCGGCGAGTTGAAACAATTGTTATTCAAATGTATTGTTCAGCCAAAATAAAACCCGTTGAACATGATTGGCTTCCCCCCGAACGACCTTTCAGTTAACAGAATATACCATGAACCACAACACACACACATACACACACACACTTTATTTTTACATGGTTTTGAGTTTTTATGCAATTTTCACATTGATCCGAACGAATAAACTGTAAATATTGCTCACTGATGCAACTAATATGTGTTAAAGTATTATATCCTGTTTTTATAATAATGCTTACATGACTTTATTACTATCACTCGTGTTAGTAAGGGACCTATTTATTCTTTTCTTGAATATAATGCTTTTTGTGGTCAGTGTTTACTTGGTTAATGGGTGTAGCATTATATGGGGTGGATGATAGGTCGTTTTCGTGGGCCTTTTCCTTCCTCAGTAGCTGATCAGTACAGGTGCCCAAACAAAGAGGTTCTCAACGAAGTAACAAACACACACTCACTTATTTTTCTCTTCTGTCTCTTTCTAATCATAATTAATTCACTGTCAGTCCATCTTGTAGGGATTAATTACCTGAAACATTGTACAGGTATAAATCTTAGCCCAGACCACCTGTGTTATGAGCCCAGAAATGGTGGTTATGTAGTTAATGTTTTGTCCGTCTGCCGTGTAATTACCTCAACATTGGAGGAACCAGAATGCAAAATTTATACACGTGTCTGTTTCTTGATAATTCAGTGTCTCTTGTACTACGTGTCAGAGGTCAAGGTCACAGACAAATTTGACCTAAGCTGTTGCGTCACCAAGGATGTTATTACCACACTCAATCAGTCACAGGCAATGTTGAGTGAGTGACATGAGACATCTTCAGTGACCTCCTGTTTCTGTTGTGTTGATGTACTGTACTACTGTTCCATGAGACATCTTCAGTGACCTCCTGTTTCTGTTGTGTTGATGTACTGTACTACTGTTCTAGCTCTTGTGGTCAATGTTTTATAACTTGTGTGAGACTATGTACACCAGAGCCGCCATGATGATAGTGTTGATCATCTCCCAGACACCACCACACCACCACCACACCACCACCTCACCACCACCACACCACCACCACACCACCACCTCACCACCACCACACCACCACCACACCACCACCTCACCACCTCACCACCACCACACCACCACCACACCACCACCTCACCACCACCACAGTTAACGAGGGAGGTATGAGACACACTTGACTCTCCTGTGTTATGTATATACGCTCCTGGGTCGTGTTTCAGGCACCTTACGTCTGGAGCTCAGCTGTCTTAAAACCAAACCTAACCTAACCTAACCTAACCTAACCTATCTTAACCTAACCTAACCTAACCTAACCTAACCTAACCTAACCTAACCTAACCTAACCTAACTTAACCTAACCTAACCTAACCTAACCTAACCTAACCTATCTTAACCTAACCTAACCTATCTTAACCTAACCTAATCTAACGTCACTGTTATATTTATTCAACCGGTGTTACTGAATTTATTTGTCCCTCACAGCGATCCTTTAGAAAATGTCGTTGATCCTTGAAGTAAAAATAATTAATAGTCGTTGTAATAAAGCAGTCAATGGAATAAGATGGATCACTATAGATTATGTTGGTCGCTGTAGCAAGGTAATCACCCTCACTCACCTGTCGGAGTCCCGTAGAATTTAGGTTATATATAATTGCCAATGTTTGAGTGAGGTGATTCTCTCGAGGTCCATTGGTGAGTATCGTAAAAAAAAAAAAAATATTGCCCATTTGAATCCACTGTTTATTGTCATTCCTTACTTGTGTTTATTAGGAAGGCTCAGCTCTTTATTTAACGATATAATTGACCTGTTCTACGATAGTCAACAATGAGACAGACACAGACACACGATTTAAACCTTATTGTAGATGTTAGGATGTGATGTTAATTCTGCTGGTCGACCTCTTCCCGCTCCCTCCTGTCCTCCTCTTGATGCAACACGCAATACTGTTTACCTTTTGTGTGTAGGTTGACCATCTTGTCGTGTCAGTATACATTCACCACCTAATGTTGCTCCCACTGAGGTATGCCTGCCTCCATTGTCTGAACTTGGTGAACATTGTATACCATCTCGACTTACATAAAGGAGAGACTGGTGTTGGTATCAGGTGGAATA
>NW_024746428.1:0-20627 GCF_018991925.1 Homarus americanus | reverse complement strand
TCCAGTTCTACTGGCAAGAGATGACATCGTCCGATATGCCCAGCAAGAGGTTGACTGCGTTCAGTACTCCCCACAAGAAGCTGACTCCAATACTCAGTTGTAAATTAAGGAAATGTTCTTGAGTACTGTACTCAAGTAACATTTTTGGGTAATTAATTTTTAAATGGCACTCAAAATATCTGGTACTTTTACTTGAGTATGGTTTTTAATACTTTAACTCCAATACAACTTAAAGAAAGTGTTACTTATTTCATGCCACCTAATAATATATTTTTTAATTATTTACTTATTAACCACAGTAAAAGAGAGTTGTGTAGGTGAGCCGTGAGCAGAGGTGTTTACCCACAGCAACACCATACCCTTCACGGCTCCACCTACACAACTCTTTTACTGTGGTTAATAAGTAAATAATTAAAAAATATATTATTAGGTGGCATGAAACAAGTTACACTTTCTTTCAATTGTATTGGAGTTAAAGTATTAAAAAACCATACTCAAGTAAAAGTACCAAAAATTTTGAGTGCCATTTAAAAATTAATTACCCAAAAATGTTACTTGAGTACAGTACTCAAGAACATTTCCTTAATTTACAACTGAGTATTGGAGTCATCTTCTTGCAGGGAGTACTGAACGCAGTCAACCTCTTGCAGGGCATACTGGACGACGTCATCTCTTGCCAGTAGAACTGGATAGTCACCCCCTTGTCATCTCTTACCTGTAGTACTGGACACAGTCATCCTCTTGTGAGGAGTACTGGATGCAGTCATCCTCTTGTGGGGAGCACTGGACAGTCATCCTCTTGCAAGTACTGGACACAGTCATCCTCTTGCAAGGAGTACTGGACACAGTCATCCTCTTGCAAGGAGTACTGGACAGTCATCCTCTTGCAAGTACTGGACCCAGTCATCCTCTTGCAGGGAGTACTGGACACAGTCATCCTCATGCCGGTAGTACTGGACACAGTCATCCTTTTGCAGGGAGTACTGGACAGGGAGCTCCTACCACAGAATGAGTCACTAATCACTATGTCATCACCTACTTACCTACTTATTCGTAATAATTTAATTTAGATTTAATTCTTTTACGTGTGTGTGTGCTGTGGGAGTAAGGTCGTGAGCCGTGTGCTGTAGGAGTACTGCCGTGAGCCGTGTGTGTTGTGAGAGTCTTGCTGTGATGTGTGCTGTGGGAGTCCTGCCGTGAGCTGTGTGTGCTGTGGGAGTCCTGCCGTGAGCCGTGTGTGTTGTGAGTCCTGCCGTGAGCTGTGTGTGCTGTGGGAGTCCTGCCGTGAGCCGTGTGTGTTGAGTCTTGCTGTGAGCTGTGTGCTGTGGGAGTCCTGCCGTGAGCTGTGTGTGCTGTGGGGAGTCCTGCCGTGAGCCGTGTGCTGTGGGAATGCGGCCGTGAGCCGTGTGTGTTGTGGGAGTCCTGCCGTGGGCTGTGTGTGCTGTGGGAGTCCTGCCGTGGGCTGCGTGTGTGTTGTGAGGTCTTGCCGTGACCTGTGTATGCCATGGGAGTACTGCTGTGAGCTGTGTGTGCTTTGGGAGTCCTGCCGTGAGCTTTGTGTGCTGTGGGAATCCGGCCGTGAGCTGTGTGTGCTGTGGGACTACTGCCGTGAGCTGTGTGTGCTATGGGAGTCCTGCCGTGAGCTGTGTGTGTGTGTGTGCGCGTGCGTGTGCGTGCGTGCTGTAGGTTTCATGCCATGAACTGTGTGTGTGCTGTGGGAGTCCTGCCGTGAGCTGTGTGTGTTGTGGGAGTCCTGCCGTGAGCTGTGTGTGTTGTGGGAGTCCTGCCGTGAGCTGTGTGTGTTGTGGGGAGTCCTGCCGTGAGCTGTGTTGTGGAATGCTGCTGCGGCTGTGTGCTGTGGAGTCCTGCCGTGAGCTGTGTGCTGTGGGAGTCCTGCATGGCTGTGTGTGTTGTGGGAGTCCTGCCGTGAGCTGTGTGTGTTGTCGGAGTCCTGCCGTGAGCTGTGTGTGTTGTGGGAGTCCTGCCGTGAGCCGTGTGCTGTAGGAGTAAGAATATAAGAACATAAGAAAATAAGGAGTCTGCAATAGGCCGGTTGGCCTGGAGTGGATTTCTCCCCTACAAACGCTGTTTGTCGCTGAGGAGCCGACCCCACGAATTCTCCAGTGTATGCCTCGTGGTCTAGGTCAACCAGCGCCACCCTCGGAGCGGGGGTCAACTACTAAGCCACGCCTACCCCCCGCTATTTAAGACCTGACCTCGTGGTGAGGCGCAGGAGGACACCTGCTCCCTGTGCGGCAACCCCAGACACCGCTACACGGTCTGCCCCAACACAGTAAAAAAAATGCGCTGCCTGTGGCGGCCCACATTCCTCCGCCGATCGGACCTGCCCGAAATGGAAGGAGGAATGCAGGATAGCCAAGGCGCGACTCGACAAGAAACTGAGCTACAAAGAGGCCCTCCTTGCTGTACGCTCCCAAGACAAGAAAAAACCAGCAGAAAAGAAAAACCAAGAAAAGAAAACCCAAGAAAAGAAAACTCAAGAAAAGACACCCGCCACACAGGATCAAGAACACCACGAGGCCCGTGGAGCTGAAGCCCACGTGGTCAACCTCACCGTCTCCGACTTCTTCCACACCTATGAGGACTTAAGACACGAGGAAGACGAACAACAAGACCCAAACACGAATGAATGGACACTCCAAGAGAGCAAGAAGAGGAAGAGAGTTAGAAGAAAATCTACATCAAGCTAAGAAGAATACCAAGACATTTCCTCCACACAAGAAAACAACACACACAATCCAGCCGACCAAGCACTGAGAATCCAAGGCCCAACCCAACACGCATCTGACGCTTGACCTGACGCTAGCCTGGCTCTGTCCTGCCGCCTCCTGGCCGCGTCCAGGCGAGTTGCTGCTGCCTCCAACTTATACTCCCTTACGCAAGCGGTGTTTAGCCACTGCACCTATTCTCTCCTCCTAAAATTCACTTCAATCCTCCCTTTATTCTTCCCCTGAACCTCCTTCCCCCCTGTCACTAGCATTTTTCGATTCGATTCGAATCGATCTCTCTCTTTCTACCTACACCAACCAGCAAGCAACACCTCCTCCTCCTTCTCCGCCTGCCTGGCGGCCCTCGCTCCCGCCGGAGAGCATGGCGACCCACAAGCTGGTCCTCCTCTGAGCATCCTCACCAACCAGCTCCCTCTTCTTCTAGCTACAGCCGCAGCAAGCAACACCACCTCCTCCGCCGCTGCCTGGCAGTCCTCGCTCCCGCCGGCGACCATGGCGACCCACAAGCTGGTCCTCCTCTGAGCACCCTCACCAACCAGCTCTCTCTACATCACGCTTGTAGCCACGCTGCCACTTCCCAGCACCAAGCTGCATTGTACATCCAAACTGAACCCCACAGGCCTGTGCATGGCAGCTCCTGTCGAGAGTTACTAGCACTCTCTATCATCCATGAATCTATTCAGCCTCCTTTTGAAACTTTCCAGCGTTTCAGCACTTACTACAAAGTTGCTAATCTTGTTCCACTCGTCCACCACCCTATTTGTAAACCAGTTTCTTCCTATCTCCTTCCTTAACCTAAACTTATCCAACTTAAATCCGTTGCTCCGAGTCCTATCCTGCTCGGATATTCTATGAACTTTATCTATCTCCCCTTTATTGATTCCTTTCACCCACTTAAATACTTCTATCATATCTCCCCGCACTCTTCGTTTTTCTAGGGAATGCAAGTTTAGTTATTTTGACCTATCCTGATATGGAAGGTTTCTAAGACCCAGAATCATTTTCGTCATTCTTCGCTGCACCGACTCTAGTGAATTGACATCCATTCTATAATAAGGGCACCAGAACTGAACCGCATAATCGAGGTGCAGCCTGACTAGCGCAAGATATAGTTGCAATAAGACCTCTGCACTCTTATTACTTACACTTCTAGATATAAAACCCAATACTCTGTTTGTCTTATTTTGAACATTAACGCAATGTTTTCTAGGCCGTAGGTCCGGGCTTACAAGTACCCCTAGGTCTCTTTCACAAGTCGACTTCTCTAGGTTGATGTTGTTAAGGCTGTATACATTGACAGTATTTGTTCTTCCAATATTAAGTACGCTGCACTTGCTGGTGTTGAATTTCATTTGCCATTTTTCAGACCACCCCTGCAGTATATTTAGATCCTCCTGTAATACATTTGCATCCTGCCATGAATTAATCTGCCGCCCTATTTTGGTGTCATCCGCAAACTTGCTTATGTCACTGCCGTGAGCTGTGTGTATGTGCTGTGGGAGTACTGCCTTGAGCCGTGCACTATGGGAATCCTGCCGGGAGCTGTGTGCTTTGGGAGTACTGTCGTGCGCAATGGTAGTGCTTCCGTGTTTCATAACAGTGTTGTGTGTTTTAATTATTAAATGTTTGAGACCACCCTTATACGTTGTAAATACTAACCCTATTATTCTATTGTGTTCACAGAAGAGGGTATGAGAAATAAACTGTCAAAGCTAAGGGTCCATAAGAGTCCCGGACCTGACATGGTGCATCCTAGAGTGCTAAGAGCCCCTAAAAATCCAGTTCTGTAAATGCCTGGATGAAGAAAAGGTCCCTAGTGATTGGAAAGTGGCTTATGTGAGTCCTATCTTTAAGAAGGGCGATCGTCACTCCACGAACAACTATAGACCGGTGAGCCTGACCAACATAATATGTAAAGTACTTGAGAGATGCCGCGATGGAACATCTACTACGAAACAACCTTGTAAAGGATTGCCAACACGGTTTTATGCCGGAGCGCTCCTGCTTAACACAATTGCTCAAGGTATTGGATATTTGGATCCATATTCTGGAAAGGGGTGGTAATATCGACAATATTTACCGATATTTTGCTAAGGCTTTCAACAGTGTTCCCCGTGAAAGGTTGAAAAACTGGAAGGGTACGGAATTCGGGGAAATGTCCTAGCGTGGATAAAAGACTTTCTACATGACCGCAAGCAGTGTGTGTTGATTAATGGCACGAAATCATCATCTGTACCTTTCACAAGCGGGGTACCACAGGGCAGTGTATTGGGCCAGCTGTTGTTTGTTTGTTTCATAAAGGACATGCCTGGCGTTGTACACTCCTCCATATATATGTTTGCCGATGACGCCAAGTTATTTCGGGAAATCAAGAACCAAGCGGACTGTGAAGAGCTGCAGAAGGACCTCTGTGGGCTCCAAGAATGGTCGAAGAAATGGCTGCTAAGATTCAATGTCACCAAGTATAAGAGAATGCACCTGGGGCGTACCAACGGCAAGGAGGCGTATCATATATCCCAACAGGATGAAGAAACTGCACTATTTGAGACTGAATGTGAGTAGGACCTAGGTGTGCATGTTGACAATGAGCTGAAGTTCTCGGGCCATTGCAAGAAGAAGGTAAATCGGGCAAATAAATTATTAGGTCTTACAAGAAGGGTGTTCAGATATCTAGACTGTCCGTCCCTCGCAACGATCTTCAAGGGTGAAGTGCTTTCCCTATCTGGAGATATACTAGGGACTGTCAGTTTGTTGAAAATGTTCAAAGGAGGGCCACTAGACTGGTGTCTGCGCTTCGGCACCACAACTACCCTGAGAGATTGGAGCACCTGAACTTGCCTAGCTTATTCTACAAACGAGCAAAGGGGTAACCTAACTGAAGCATCTCAAGGAGCACTACTCAGTCGAGTGTCCTTACTTGTAGCTGGCGGAAGCTCGCCCCACAAGGGGTCACAGCTCAAGATTGAAGAAGCCGCAAGTCCAGAAAACTGAGGGCAAACTTTTTCGTAGTGAGGGTTGTAAACTCTTGGAACAATCTACCAGAAAGTGTTGTGACGGCACCGAGTGTGAGCTCTTTCAAGACGAGACTTGACCAACACTGGAGCGGGTTCAGGTACATTCAGGAGCCGGTGCATGTCCAGTACTTGCCAACAGTGCGTGACAGAGACGTGACCGATCGCACAAGCGGCTAACGAGCCGATCAGTGGTGAAGGGGATAGAAGTAAAGGTTAAAGTAAGTTTTGTGAAATTGTTGTGATCAATATAAAGTGAAAAGACTAAGGAAATGTACACTGGTAGTGTGCTGACTATAATTATATTCGAAGAGAGAAGTTAAGCCATGAAGACATAACCCTTTGAACAGTGTTGTGAAGAATTAGTGTTTATTAAAGAAGACTACAGTGAACAAGTGTGTTTCTGTGACCTGGTGGAAATCTATCTGCCTGTTGTGTGTCTGTACACTGATATCGATCGTAGGAAAATTACCGGAGACTGGCGGGACAGCCAGTGGTAATTCAACGACACTTGTGATATATCTACTGCTTCTGTACATGCGACCCGAGCCGCTGGTTAACAGTAGTGGAAGCTGGTAAGCGGTGAAATGAGGGTCTGTTGTTGTTGAGATTGTCGGACCGTAGTCCGACATGGGCCTTTGCCTGTAGGCGGCCTGTTTGGTGGTTCCGGCTGGAGCTCCTGGAGCAGCCAGACTGGATTTGGGATTTGGAGATGGAGGTTGTTCTACCTGCAGATATGAAACGATACTGCAGGTTTGCAAGTGTGAGCGGACCCCCGATCAGTGAACGCTTACCACCAACCCCCACTCTTGGACGTGGTCAGTTTCGGAGTGGTGCGCCCCCCCCCCCCGACCTGGGGTCCGCACTTGCTGGGGGAGGATACTTCCTAAGCTATCTGGGTGGTGGGTATCGTGTGATGACCCGGAGAAGGTGGTGAATGTGGTTTGTTTAGGCCTTTCGGGTTAGAGTGGCCGCTGGTGTTGTGTATTCTTCTTGGAAGTTTCGAATTCTGTTTTGGACAGAAGGTGCATTCCCTGACGACATTTCCGATCGTCTGCCAGGTGCACTTGTACCCTAGTTGTAGTCGATGATGGCTAACTTGGGTTTGTCTTGGTGTTTTCTTGCCCGCGAATGGTGGTTCCCCTTTCGTAGCCACCAGGTACCATTTGGCTAATTGGGAACCAGCGTTGAATGCGTCAAGGAAGCTCTTTTGTATGTGGACCTTGGTAGTCTTTCTAGGGTGGTTCTTGATCTGTTACGCGATTGCTGGAGCTTGAATGTGTACACTTCTAAAACGTGTGGCTGCCTTGGCTGCTTCGTCTGCCATGCCATTTTCCCCGATCCCTACATGACTAGGAATTCAGTGTAAGACGACTGGGCAATTTTGTTTTTGGAAGTCCTGTAGCTGTGCGAGGATCGAGGTTATGATGTGGACGTTGTCTCTTGGTTGACTGTGTTGCAGCGCCTGCATGGCCGTTTTCGAGTCCGTGTGAATTATGATGGACTTGTGTTCTGTTGCAGCGTGTTGTAGGACCTTTGAGATTCCTACCAGCTCTGTTTGTAGGGTGGCGCAGTCATTGGAAAGTCTCCATTGGAGGGCCTGACCTTGGGTGTAGAAGGCCGCTCCGGATCTTTGAAGTTTTGGGTCCACCGAGCCGTCTGTGAAGTACGATGCTGCATCAGCCGGTGTCTCGGTGGCTATGGCTTCCTGACTTTCTTTTTTGAGGTCCTCCTTCTGGTGGTTGGTTTTGCTATCACCCAGGTCGGTGATTTTTAATGTGGCTGGTGGAGGGCTCCACTTTCAAACCTGCAGTATCGTTTCATATCTGCATGTAGGACAACCTCCAATCCAAAATCCGGTCTGGCTGCTCCAAGAGCTCCAGCCGGAACCACCAAACAGGCCGCCTACAGGCAAAGGCCCATGTCGGACTACGGTCCGACAATCTCAACAACAACAACCCCGGAACATCCGCCACTGACATCGTCGATGTCATGGGTTGCGTTAGGCTTACCCACGCAACCAACTCCAAAGTTTGTTTTACCAGAGATAAGACGCCCGGCGAGGCATAACTGGGACATGTATTTTTCCATTAGTGTATGTTAGCCAGCCTTTAGGGGGGTGGGCAGTGAAACAGTGTTGTACTGTTCATCGCTTCACACCCAAAAACCTCATTTTAAGTAGTATCCCCTGAGCCATGGGTTAGTTAGGACGTCGTCTCCATTCTCTCCCTCCTGAGGGGGGGGGCGGGACACCACACCACACAGAGTCCTCCACCGCACTCCGTCCTGTGAACCGTCGTCGACACGAGACTAAGCGTGTTAACCATAGGTTTGTTATCCCCGTGGAAATATCACGTGTGGATGCCTGGTTGCGACAAGAGCAATCCAGGCTGGCCTATCAAACCTACAGTAAATGGTTAATTAATTCACGCTTACAGAGTTCTCCTGCACGACACCCGTCTACCGTGACCGTGATCGACACGAGACTAAGTGTGTTAACCTAGGTTTGTTATCCCCGTGGAAATATCACGTGTGGAAGCCTGGTTGCGACAAAAGCAATCCAGGCTGGTCTATTGCACCTAATGGTTAATTCAAGTCACGCTTACCAGTTCTACTTGCCGCGACAACCGTCCACAGTGACTGTCAGTGACGCGAGACTATGTGTGGTAACCCAAGAGTACCTTTTTGTTGTTATGGCCGTGGGAAGAAGTTCTTGTGATGAAGCCTGGTTGCAACAAAAGCAATCCAGGCTGGCAGTAAATGTATCACTTGAAGAATTAAGGCTCTGTTAAGTCACACCCATAGTAGAGTAACCACATGTGTCCCCAAGTTGAAAATTCCCTGTTTTAGAAGATTAATTTTATTACAGCGTGAACGTGAGTAAATCATATATCCATGCAAATTGTAAATCATTGTATGGAAGCTTGACAAATAAATGTAAGTGCAATTATCTGCCCGTATCTGTGATCCTATCTTATTATTACTAAAGGTAATGACTGATTGGTTATGACATAGTATAACCAATAACTTAGATGGATGTTGAAAATTAAATGAATTCATTAAATCATCATTTATCAAGTATAAATCATGGAATGTCGAGTGGTGGAGTGAACTTCTACGTAGATACGCCATAATCTCCTGTAAGTAATCAGTGTGAAGGTATCGGACTCTACGGTAAGAAATAAGAAATGCGACATATTATTATCTTTATATAATATAATCCACTCCTACTACCACCGATTCATACCAAAACAACATCTCTCGACCGTTTTCGGTTTATCGAGCATTAGTTTGTCCTCCCCACTGTTGGTGTGAGTGACCCACACTCCAGCTTGTACTAATATTTTTCCTTTTTTCGCTCTGGCCTAGGGACCTGCACCCTCAAAAGTGTATTCGTCCTGCGGTCCCCCCTAGACTGTTCACCTCCCTCCCAGGAGATTGTGAACACGAAAGGGGGTTGGAGCAAGAACCCATCCCTCTGCCGAGTCTTTCCAGGAAAACCGTGATCGTGCGGGTCCACCTGGAAAGAGGGTAGCAATCCTCATCCTTACCCAATAGGAACACTTAGCTCACGTCTATAAGTGAGCAGTCACATACACTAGGAAGTAGGCTTCCCCATCGGGGCTCCGGGAGAGAAGCTCAGGAACCACTCTACGACCACCCGGCCATCAAGTGCCTGTGGGGAGTGTTTAAACTCCTCTGATACTTACTCAACCGGAATAGGTAGGCTCTGAACAACAGAAAACCTCCAAAGAAGAAGAAAACACCACTTTACCACCAGTTATGGAGTGCATACGCCCTCCTAACCGCGACTCCCGCCTGAACCGCCAACCCGACGACCCTAACCACGACGGGCTCGGCACAGAGAAAGCGGACCAGCTGCGGGCCTTCCACGAAGCCCTGAAAACCAAGAAAAATGTCATCCACACCACTGCCACCACCACTGAGGACGAAAACTGGACGAAGGTTGAAAACAAAAAACGCCGACGTGCTTTTTCGGGAAACGAAATCCGTCAAGCAGCCCAAAAGGCACCCATCACCACCACCAGCTCGCCCCCAACGACACAGCCAAAATTCCGGATCTCGAAAACGGACACGAAAACGACATATGCCGCCATCACAGAGCTGAAGAAACAAAATCCACTGGCCAAGTTCTCAGTGCAGCCCAACCTAAAGGGGGAGATGATTATTCACCCCAAAGACAAGGACTCCGCCACCACCCTCGACACTTACCTGAAAAACACCACCACCGTTGCAACAACCAAGCTGGACCCCGCCCAGAAACTGATGAAGTCGGTTGTCCTCCGATACCCAAAGGAGCTAACCTTCGAACCCCCGGAGAACCATCCGAAAATCCTAAAAGAGGAGGGCCTAGCCGGACTATTGGGCCACAAGACCCAGCCTACACAGCTCCAAATACTCATAGGGAGCGTCCTCGAGCCAGTCGCCACAGCTCCAGCCACCTCAGTGGAGGACACCATGCCGGCCCCCACACGAGTGACAGCCGAGGTACACTTTACACCGAAAAAGGTCACCAGGGAACCAAAGATACCGTCAGCTCCCAAAAAGAAACTGGACGTTTCAGCTCCCCTGAACCGAACCACGGCCCAGAAGGCAAAAACCACCACAGAACAAGAAGATATGAACCTGATCTAGTCGGAATCAAACCTGAACATATCCATCGAGGATCACCAAAAGTCCCCGATGAAACAGTGGTGGAAAACACCAGCACCCTGAACATCCTTTAATGGATTGCTCAGGGCATCAAAAACAAGAAACACCTCCTGCAAAAAGCAACAGCCAAGGACAAGCCTGACATTATACTGCTACAAGAAACACTCCTACAAGAACACCACTGTTTCAAATTCAGTGGTTACAAGACATACAGGAGGCATTTCACGCAGGCGTCGACAAGAGGATGTATGATCTTGGTCAAGTCGAGCATACCCTCCTCCTAGGTCATGCAGCATTTGCCATGTGGGAAAAACATTGAGACACAGGCCGTCAAAGTAACCCTCCAAGAACGGGAAATATCTGTCCACAACATCTACAAGAACCCAAGGGGCTCACTGGAGGTGACTCAATTATTCGCTTCGGCCGCTGACCACGACACACTCATAGGAGGGGATTTCAATGCACATCATCCCTTCCTAAGCTCGGTAAGCCCCACAAATGAAGACGGCCTACACCTATACACCACCTTTCAAGACACACCCGAGATCGCCCTTCTAAACACCGGAGAGCCCACCTACATTAGGGGAGGAAGGCTAGATCTAACCTTCGTCTCCAGTGCACTACAGCCTTTGGCCTCCTGGCAGCTACACCCCACGCTGACCAGTGACCACTTTGCCACCCTAACAACACTGAGGATGAACAAACTCCCAACTCCACCCCCGCCGAGATGGAGATACAATACCCAAAAGAAAGACTGGGAACTCTATAGGAAACACCTGGCTAAGTGGCGCTCCAAATCACAGTCGGCTGGTGCAGCACCCGTGGACGAGACAACCCTCCACCAACAGTTGGTGGAGGCCTTTCACCAAGCGGCAGAAGAGGCTATTCCAAAAACAAAACCTACATCAAGACAGTACAATGATTACTGGTACTACTGTCCCAGGGTGAAAGAACTCAACCACAGAGTGAACATGGCCCGAAGAAACTACAGAAGACATCCTACGGATACAAACAGACATCTCCTGCAAGACATAGTCAAGGATACCAGGGAAGAGAAGGAAGAAATCAAAAGCGTAAGCTGGCTCAAGTGGTGCTCCGAACTGAACGAGCACACCTCCCTCGGCAAAATGTGGGCCCCGATCCGAAGGGCATCTGGGAAGGCAACACCACCACCACCAACCCATCCCAACCCAGAAGAGGAAGCAGAGAGACTTGCAAAACTCTTCTCCGACCGAGCAGCAACAAAAAACCTCCCGAGACATGCGGAGGAGACACAACGGCGTCTGCGGCAGACCAGACTCCAGATGATCGAAGAGGCCTGCAATGTTGAAAATGACACCGACAAACCCTTCAACCAGCAAGAACTCCAGAAGTCGGTAAAACAAAGCAAGGACACAGCACCAGGGGCCGACAAGATAACCTACTCCATGCTTTCCCATGCCGGAGAAGCCGGGCACGAGGCTTTGCTACAAGTCATCAATGCTTCGTGGATAGCACAGAGACTTCCACCGGAATGGAAGAAGGCAGATATACGGCCCATTCCGAAGACCAGAGAACCAGACAAACCGAGACCCATCTCCCTCCTCAGCTGCATAGCGAAGACGGGAAAAAGAATGGCTCTCAACAGACTCAAGTGGAAAGGCGGTAGCGCACACCCTACGAATATTTGCTTACACCGAGAACACCGGCACAAGCAACAACATTGCCAAGATACTCAGCACAGTGGACAATAAACCAGCTTTGGTGGTCTTCCTCGACCTGGAGAAGACCTTCAAACTAGCAAATCCACTGGCCATTATAACGACACTCGCCGAAAAAGGCGTCAAAGGAAGGTTGCTGGGGTGGATCCAGAACTACCTCATACAGAGAGAAGCAAGAGTACGCTTTCAAGCTACAGGGTCCATGAAAACGGAACCCCACAAGGAGGCATCCTCAGTCCAACGCTGTTCAATGTCCTGATGGAAAATCTAGTCTGACTACCTCTCAGACAAACAGCCAAGCTCCTCTGCTATGCAGACGATTTACAGCTCATAGTAAGAGGAACAAACAGACTAGTCAACACGCAACACGCACTCCAACTTATAGAAGAGGAGTGCAACAGACATGGACTCAAGATAAATCCAGCCAAATCGAAAGCGATGGCCATCTGCACAGACACACCAGACATGATGCTCTCCATACAAAACACGCCGGTAGTATGCACCAACACCCACCAGTGTCTTGGAATCTGGTTCGACCAGAAACTCGCTTTCAAGCTGCAACTCGATTATCTCAGGCACAGGACGAAGAGCAGACACAATATAATGAGGTCGCTCACCAGCACAACCGCAGGAGCTAACATACACGTGCTCAAAGCCTACTACACTGCCGCCATCAGATCGCTGGTAGATTACAGTGCTCCAGCACTCATTGGACTGAGAGAAGACCAGATAGATGAGCTAGAAGTTACCCAAAATAAGCTCTCAGGACAATGCTCGGAGCACCCATGTGGACCAGAATTTGCGATTTGCAAATGGAAACTGAACTACCTCCCCTGGCAGTACGAGTCAAGCAGGTGACAGCCGGACTCCTCGCCAAAATCTGTAGATCAGATAAGCCCACAGCTGCCAAAACGTGAATCAGTGCCTCCCTCCACCTCGACCACAGAGCGAGAGGGGCCACCTGGTCGCACGAGGCAAGCGAGGTCATCAGGCACCTGCAAGCAGAAACACTCGCCAAGAACAACCAAGACATACGAGACAGGGATTATGTAGTTCCACCACCATGGAGCCCTCCACCAGCCACATTCAAAATCACCGAACTAGGTGATAGCAAAGCCAACCTCCAGAAGGAGGACCTCAAAAGAATAAACCAGGAAGCCATCGCCACCGAGACACCGGCTCATGCAGCATCATACTTCACAGATGGCTCGGTGGACCCAAAACATCATAGATCCGGAGCGGCCCTCTACACCCAAGGTCAGACCCTCCTATGGAGACTTTCCAATGACTTTCCAATGACTGCCGCCTACAGGCAAAGGCCCGTGTCGGACTACGGTCCGACAATCTTAACAACAACAGCAATCTCAAAGGTCCTACAACACGCTGCAACAGAACACAACAAGTCCATCATAATTCACACGGACTCGAAAACGGCCATGCAGGCGCTGCAACACAGTCAACCAAGAAACAATGTCCACATCATAACATCGATCCTCGCACAGCTACAGGACTTCCAAAGACAAAATCGCCCAGTCTTCCTACACTGGATTCCCAGTCATGTAGGGATCGGGGGAAATGACATGGCAGACGAAGCAGCCAAGGCAGCCACACGTTTTAGAAGTGTACACATTCAAGTTCCAGCAAGCGTGCAACAGATCAAGAACCACCTCAGAAAGACTACCAAGCTCCACATTCAAAAGAGCTTCCTTGATGCATTCAACGCTGGTTCCCAATCAGCCTTCATCGACTACAACTAGGGTACAAGTGCACCTGGCAGACGATCGGAAATGTCGTCAGGGAATGCACCTACTGTCAGGAGCCAGAGGCCAACCCACTGGAACACTATCTCCTCGACTGCGAATTCACAAAAAGTCTCCGAAACAGAATTCGAAACTTCCAAGAAACTCCAAAACTGACCATGTCCAAAAGTAGGGGGTTGGTGGTAAACGCTCACTGAACCGAGGGACCGCTCACACTTGCAAACCTGCAGTATCCTTTCATATCTGCAGGTAGGACAACCTCCATTCCCAATCCCAAATCCGGTCTGGCTGCTCCAAGAGCTCCAGCCGGAACCACCAAACGGGCCGCCTACAGGCAAAGGCCCGTGTTGGACTACGGTCCGACAATCTCAACAACAACAACACAGCCGTGAAGGTCAGAAATTGACAGACTGCACTCAGCAATAAAAACATCTATAACCAAACACACTATTGTTTCACACTTCAGAACATTGCCGAACAATAGACTAACAGAAGAAGTTAAATTAATCCAAACCCATTGCAATGAAATAAACAGATACATGGAAAGACACGGCAATAACAGATGGCTATATACGACGCAGACATTAAGAGACGCGTGTAAGGAAGCAAACAACAAAAAACGGAATGATATTAATATGGCAGCTAACAAGACTAAAGACACAAAAACATTTTGGACTTCCATAAACAAGATGATGGGGCATAACAAGCAAAAAACACCATACATTAAAGACCATAATGGATCAAAACTGTAAGAGGAAAATGAACAGGAGTCAGCATTCAAATGGGAATGGGTAAAAGTTTTTAAAATATCAGATGAGGAAAATGAAGATTTTGAGAGTGAACACGAATGAAGGATAGAAGAAGAAATGGGAAGACACATACATAGAATCACCCCAAAGCAATATATAGACTAAAACTTATTACTTAATAATCAAATAATAACCATGGGAGAAATGATGCACTGTCTGAGGAAGTTTAAAGAAAAGGCCCCCGGTCTCACAGGTATTACACGAAATATGATCATAAATCTACAGGAAAATATCTTAAAAACATTATCTAATATACTTTAGGACTAGCTCTCTGTCTGTCTGTCCGTCTGTCTGTCTGTCTGTTCTGGGCAGCCGAAACGGCACAATCGTTTTTCATGAAACTTGGTGGAAAAATCGCAAAAAATTCGTAGAGTGGAACAAACCTGGTCCCATGTCGATGTTTTTTTTAGGAAGGCATTAATTAACCATTTTATTTAAGATGGAAAACGATGCAAGTCTACGGAATTGGCACACCCTAATTAGCCATGCAAGTCTACGGACTTGCCGCACCCTCATTCGCTGTACGCTGTCAGCCGGATACAATACAGTACAATACCATACAATACCATACCATACAATACAATACACAACGAACTATAAATATTTGTAAGAATAAAACATAATTATATAGACATGTAAGACTCACAACTTGATAAGATATCCGTAAGACATTAGCTATTGGAAATGTGATTAAATGTTTTGTTATTAATCCAATGTGAAATGTATCGGTATTGGTGGTACAATCCTAATGGTCTCCAATCCTGTTGATTAGGTGAGGTTAATCTGGGATTATTGATATTAAAGATAAGGTGTGGGGTTTATTCTACCTGTGTTAGTCTCAGGTATGACCCATATTGCAACACTCACAACCATGATTATAACAACTAGGACCATGATTATAACAACCACAACCATGATTATTACAAACACGACTATGATTATAACAACCACGACCATGATTATAACAACCACGACCATGATTATAACAACCACGACCATCTGGAAAACGATGTCGCTGTACGCTGTCAGCCGGACGGCGGTTGCGCGCTAGCCATGGGACTCGAGTCCCGGGCACGAAGGGCCCACGATCACTTGTTGAACATCTATAACGCATGCTTAAAAACGGGTTACTTTCCAGACAAACTAAAATATGCTAAAATCATATTTATTCCCAAGGAGGGCAAGGGCAATAAAGAAATGTTAAACTACAAGCCAATATCTTTATTTTAAATTACTGGAAAACTACTGGGAAAAAAATATAATTCAAGGCTGATAACCGTTTTAACACAACGGGGGAAAACTAACAATTGACAACATGGATTTATGCCCAATAGAAATACCCTAACTGCAATAGCTACAATAACGGAAATAATGGCAATTGAAAAAAAGCAAGGGGAACCAAATCAATATAATTTTAAGGGGCGTTTCTAAGGCTTTTGCTAAAGTTGGCATTTGGCCTTAAATTATAAAATATTAAAATTAGGACTTAGCGAACACTTGTTAAGAATATTGTGTAACTATTTAGATGATAGGAGAGCACAAATTCAAATTGGAAACTTTATGGGAAATATGTTTAATCTCGAGAGTGGAATACCTCAAGGAGGATGCCTTTCTCCAACACTATATACAATTTATACCTCAGACACACCTCAACCTACCCCCTTTAGCGAATATGTAATGTTTGCTGATGATATTACTCAAATAGTATCATACCCAGGAAAATCAACCCAATTTATGGCACGCTACACGGTAAGAGCGATAAAAAACATAAATGACTTTGAGAAAAAATGGAAAATCAGGACAAATAAGAACAAATTCAAGACAATACCAATAGCCAAGATCAAAACCAGTTTAGATATAGTCGACCAGGAACTATATACCCATACGACACTGAAGGCAGAATGCTTGGACTAAAACTAACAAAAAGAGGATATATAACATACATAAAAGATAAAGAACGACAGGCAAGAATAAGATTACCAAAAATAAAACGATTTAAGAACCTTAGCATTAATAACAAAAGATTTATATAGCCCTTGTGAAATCAATTATGGACTACCCACCCATCCCATTGAACACCCTTAGTAAAACGAGCATTAAAAGGTTACAAACAGTACAAAATATAGCCGTCAGATTTATATGTAACATAAAATATACAGACCACATCAATAATGAACAGCTACACAAGAGAGCAAACCTCCTAGCAATCAATGTAGACATACACAACAAAGTGACTGAACTCAACACAGAAGCTTATCAAAACTGGATAATTAATATTGATAATGAAGAATTCCAAGAACACGGTTGGTTTAAATCAGCCAGGAAGAAAGTAATTGAACCATCTCCTGCCCCAATATACACATAAAACATTAATAGATAGAAAAAAAATGAGAGTGACCTACCAGCTCCACTAAGAACCTGGCAGGCCTCTCCATACAGTGTACCTTTAGACTAACACAACTAACATTTAACCAACACATTAAAAAAAAAAGCGACTACCCTCCCAGCCACACAAGGACCTGGAAGGGCTCACTTACTCCACCGCAGTAAAAAAAAATAAAAAAAAATAAAAAATAAGAAGTATAATAAGCAGCACCATATAAATACACCAATACTAATACAAAGATCTGACGACCCAAGGGAGCAAAAAAAAAAAAAAAAAAAACAATAGATAAGATGAAGCCCACCTGGTACGATGTCCTCTGTAAACTTCCTGACCTCTCGTATGTCTATGGGAAAGGGTCGCGGAAAAGGGACGTCATTGCTGCCCGTGTCATCATCGGGTATGACTTGGCTTGGGAGATTGGTATCCCCGCCTTCCCTGAGCAACGCGCTTATGCATTACGCAGAAGACCCGACAGCCGCACCCTTGTCCACTACCTCCTAAGATGTCCCCACACACACACAATGCTTCCGTGACGCCTGCTGGACCACCAATCCACGACCCCCTGACGGAGACACGATGATCCTCCCCATACTGGCCAGATATTATGTAAAAAACATTGATTATGTGTTAAAGGAATATCCTTCCTTCCTTAGGCTTTAGTAAGCCCCTTTATAGTATTTATGCTGTATATACTTGTCACACTTGCCAGATGCTTCTGGTGTCATTGTACAGGGGTACCTAGTGACAGCACTAGGATCCCGCTTCCTCTATCAAGGAATAAACAATTGAAATTGAAATTGAATTGATATGATGAAGCGATTTGGTTGAGCCCAGATTCTTTCTACTCCGACTGTATTTCAGTTTCACCACTTTTTCTTCAATCCCTAATAATCTTATTTCACCTCTTAACTCATGACTCCAATGCAATATGAAGGTCATTCTACTACAAGCTCTCAAACCAGCAAGACCTCTTCTCAACAAGCTTCTCTACAACACAGTAACGCCCCTGTATCTTGCTGCACTGTACATACAATATACGTAAAGTAAACGTTATTGTGAGTTTCCTTTTTCACCTCCATCCTGAGTGCGAGATCTCCTTTATGTACATGTGTATGTGGTCCTAAGAAAGAGAAAATTGACACATTAGAAAGAGAACTTTGCCTACTGGCCACATACTGTACACTACGCTACAGTACCTTGCTCTGAATAATTATGGAAGAACAGAGGTGACAGAATCTTTCACTAATTTGATTGTAGTCTTATATACTTTAGCTTGAGTCAATCAGTTAAGTGCATTAGAATTCCTCAAGTTACTAGGAAACCTTTATAAACCCGCGCCTGTAAGAAATGGGCGAGCAAAACCTTATTATCGCCTTTGTCATTAAAACAATGAGCTGTACTACATGTAAGCGTTGAAGAACTGTTTATTTAAGAACTATTCTAATTCTTCCTCTCAAGAGCCTTGATTCAAGAGTTATAGCCAGGGCCGGATTCAGGAGTGGGCAAAGTGGGCAGCTGCCCAGGGGCCTCCACATGTGCGGCAGTAGCTATATCAGGGCTGGTCGACTTGAAACCACATAAATGACTCCAGTCATGTCTCACTTTTGTGTGTGTGTGTGTGTGTTGGGAATTTGTACACTATCAATAAATGTACAGTTAATTAAAAATTTCTCAATGTTCTAATTTCCTCAATATAACTGCATATGGCTTCAAAATTCTCCAAAGAAGTGTTCAGATTTCACAATTTTCCCGGGGGGCTTACAGCACCCCCCGGAACTCCCAGATGTTTAGGCTCGCTTCACTCGCCACCCCACCCTCTTGAGTAGTTATAATGAGGGGGGCCTCCACAAAGAGGCTGCCCATGGGCCTCCACAGGTCTAAATCCGGCACTGGTTATAGCTCTAAAAGAGGCATAGCGAAGAATAAAATTCACGTTATTGTATAATTTTTATTTGTAAAACAAATTATTTACGGAAGTTCATAGGTACAAGTGGAATAAATTTTTACCATAAATTAATGGCTAATTGATTATCATCTCCCTCCCCTCTCGTAATCTACCTACACTGAATTACTTAAAGTGAGAAAGTAAACAATGATAATCATGATAAGAGAGAAATTTCAGACAATAATAAAAATGTGAGTGTTGTTTGGAAGAGAAACCGTTGTTAGAAGATGCACTTATACCAGTTTGTATTATAAACAAGCTTCGAGAGTACGTAACAAGTATAGTAAATATGGTATAAACTGTATTGAGGGAGATCTGAGAAGGGGTTGTAGTGGACGTCTCCCCTACAACTGCGTAGCCGCATTCCAATGCGACAGTACCCTAGCAACCAAACGAGCGGCCCAGGAGGGGGGAGCGTCACCAGATGCCACAGTATCCTAGCAACCAGCCACCTGCTACGTCTTCCCTAGCAAAGGAGTCAAGAAACCGGCGAGTTCCCACGGATTTACTTCCGGCGGCTGTGTATATAAGCTCTGTCTCTCCATTGAGATTCATTCTGCCCTCGGTTCCTGAACACGCAACACCTCCTCCAAGCAAGCTCCTCGCTGTCCAGCTCTCATTCAACCTGGAGGCCAGCAACAGGCAACATCTCCTCAAACGAAGCTCCTGCATATCTACCTCCTTCAGCACGCTACTCACCGAACGTGTCTACTGAGCAGCTCCTCACCACACGGCACCTCCAGCACCAGACTGTCTTTCATATAATTTATATTATATAAGAAAACCACCACCTAGAGTTTCCATCCATCCATCCTGAGTGCTAGACAACATAACATCACGTAACCCTACAAATGGTGACCCCCGGAAAAACGCACTCACACAGGATGGTGGACGGACGGATCTCTCTACCGACTTTCCACCACAACGTCGAGGACTGGTTAGATCATGTGGAAGCAGCCCTCGTCGGCTCACAAGCGACTGACGAGCAAAAGTATGGCGCCCTGCTCTGTGCCTTGCCCACGGAAGTCGCCACGCAGGTCTTACAGACCATTTCCAACCCTCCAGATGACAACAAATTCGCTACCCTGTGGGAGGCCTTGAAGACGTGTTATCAACAGACCAGCCCCAATCTCCTGCAAGATCTATCCTCTATCTCCCTCGCGAACTCAACCCCGGGACGTCTCTGGGAGGAGATGTGTCGGCTGAACTCCCGTCACACAGACAGACTCCCCGACTCTATCCTGCGCCAGCTTCACGCACAAAAGCTACCCACAGAAGTACGCAACATCCTGTCCGCAGTCGATTACTCTACGACACCAGAACTATATGCAACAAAGGCAGACAGAATTTTCAACGAGTGCGCTGCTGCACCCCTTGCTGCCACGGTCACACCAGTACCTACCACAGATCTTGTTAGCCGGGTCAACACCCCTCAGCCGAGCAATACCTCACAAGACATCAAGGACCTGTTACAAACTTTGAACCGCAGGATGGACACCATTGAGCAGTTCTGCTCCTCCATACCCGCTGCTGTGCCAGTTCCTGACTCACACACCACGCCCTACAAGTTCCGACACACAGCAGCCAGCCCC
>NW_024746427.1:0-7210 GCF_018991925.1 Homarus americanus | reverse complement strand
GTCTATATCAAGAGCCAATCTGGTATTATCCACTCTCACCGACACTGACAACACTTCCACTTTGTTAAGCGCCGCTACTAACGAGGCCGCTACAGAAGTGCTGTGAGGAGGGGCAGGAATTACCCTATCTATCACTCTCCTTGATGTGGTGTGCGCTGGTCTTCCCCCGACGACTTGTCTTGGGGACGCTTCTGCTTACGCCTATACGACACTTCTGTTTCACTAAGGTCCACACCCCTAGCCTTTATTAGCACATCGCACTCATGTGAACTATGAGATGTGGATTTGTGAAGTGCTCACCATTTGTGTGACTTCTGGGTAGGAGGAGGTATCTTCTTAGCTGCTTCCGAAAATGACCTTGAGGAGTGCTTGGCACTGTTACCTTGGAGCTGATAACAATCTTCTATTACGTGGCCACGTTTATTACAGTGTGCGAATCGTAAAGGAGTTTTTTGTTTATAAGTCCGGCGGGGAGGTACAATCGGAGCTAAGTGTGCCGTATAAGGAGTCTGGGAGGGAGTCATGTGCGCCATCTGAGGTATCTGGGGTTGCACCATAGACGTCAAGGGCTGCAACGTCGTCACTGAGGGCTGTGCCATTAAGGAATGTGCCATTAAGACATGTGCCATTAAAGGGCCTATAGCCTGGGGACAGAGTTTATTTGCGTACTCCACCATATCCATGGGTGGTTCATACTGTACGTCTTGTGCCCGGCTATATAGAGGACGACGGATGGAAAGCAGAAAATTTACTAGCTCTATCAGCGTTTCTACATTGTCCGCTGACATTTTACCCTGCGCGTCGTACCAATCTGAGGTCCGGAATGTCACTTGCATGTCCTGGCGAACCTCGCCTGCGATGTCGCCAGCGTCAACAGGCGTTTGATTGCATATCCCTGGCGTACAACGATCCATCCACCTGAAGATCCATTGAAGCTGGCCCAGCTGTGACCCACCCCCAAAGATCCCAATTAGCGTTCGCTTAAATTTCTCATAATCAGGGCTCTGCAACCCAAACGCATTTAAACGACTACCGGCATAAGAACCCTGCGTAATGTTGGAATGTGCATATGCCTTTTTGTCTTCGTCAGTCGTTATTATTCCAGTGCGCATGTTATCTTTACATGCACGAATGAAATGCACGGCCCGATAATCATCTTGACCTGTAAAATTTCGAACATTATCACCACGCTGCATAATATTAATAACCCTATCAGGTTGAGTTGACGCTGCAGTAGCATTGACGTGAAGTTTGTGGAAGTCATTATAGTGTTAGTATTAGTTAAGTTAGTATTCTTACTCCTAACTGAGGACTGGGTTAATATGGGTGTTACTTCTGACGAAACAAACACACTGTCACCTGAATTAGTTTTTGTATACTGAGGTGAAGTACTATATGTATTACCAGACCGTAAGATACGACGGTTTAAGTCGTCAAATGATTCCTCAATTACTTTCTCACTACTTCCTACCGAATCGTCTAACTGTGTTCCCGACTCAACTTCAATGTCAGTCTCTGCTTGATCATCTACGAGTTGGTTATAAGCAAATAGTTGCGCTAGGCGTTATTACGAACCACGTCATCTATTGTGTCATGATCTAACTACCCAGCACTACCGAGCAACGCCATCTAGGGACGCGACCTGAGTATGACTAGTCTTAGTCACCACTCCGGGTTTCCTTTCTTCATATCCTGGTTGTTGCGTCACCTCCTCCAACTCGTCCTCATCAGCTCCGGATCGAGGAGAGTTCAGTTCACTCTGGGAAGTGACCACACTTGGATTACCTATCCTGGAAACCTACGGCACAGTGACTACCTACCATCTTCTTCAATAATCAGCCCTACTCATCAGACACTTCAGCACCGCACTTGAGTATTGTAACCCTATATTACCTCCCACCTCTACTTGCTTCAGATTGTTGTATGTTGTATAAATATGTATATACTGTTAAGCCAATGTTGCGTATGTTTAAGTTAAGTATGGTTAAGGGTAAATTATAGAAAGCTGGATATTTTGTTAAGGAATTTATTGTACTTTATTATACACAACAAAAACTCGCATCCTTTGTCTACCCTTTTATAGTCAGATTGTCTTTGTTTGTTTAGTTTTTTTTTATTGTTGTTGCCTGTTGGGATCTGGGTAAACTTTTACTATATTCTAAACCAGTTTCTAAATCCCCAACTCGTAACAAATGGCGACCGTGACAGGACCCCACCTTAAGTGCCATATTTCTTCCCCCCTTGTTACTCCTTGTTAATTATTCCTCCCAGTCACTTCTGTTCACAATTGCTTTACGGTGGTTTAAAGTTCCCTTCATATGTGTGTGCATATATTGGTATTATCGTACAGTAAGAGTGACAGACGTAGGATATTAGGTTCCGAGTGTCATAAGGCTTACCTGTTATTACACGTAGGCAGTCGTGTAGTAAGTCTTATTGGGTGTAGGGAAGAATCCGGATCTGTTTAATGCCGTACCCTCGCTCCAGAGTAGGCTGTTCCATAGTCACTAGTTTAGGGTGAAGTGATATCTTGGGACGCCCCGCTCTACCAGGACCCCATAATTATAAAGCCCCAATTATTGTTCTTCTCATTATCTCATTCGGGGTCAATAATAAAGTAACTCAAGGGTTGTTTACCCGGATCTTTATATTAATGCCGTAATACGCCCTTCCTGTTTCAAGTATCTTTCCAAGTCTCTTATCCTTATCTAAGGATCTTATCAGAAGAACAATATTCATAAGTGTAATTTCCCTAGGTATAACTTGGGTAGTTTCCGGGACTTTCTGGTTATCCACTGCCGTGATATTTTCTAGGGTAATCCACTTATCTTATCTTTTTGGCCATTAGTTAATTTATCTAGTTTTTCTTAACAATGACCACCTCAGGTTTTGATCCCCAGGATTTTATTGAAAATCCTTCCGTATCTAAATTACGTGTTAATATCCTGAAGAAGGAATGGAAAAGTATAGCCACCTATTACAATATCCCATATCCACAGCAAATGACTAAGGAAGTGTTAAAAAATCAGGTAATTGAAATGTTGGTTCAACAAGAAGTTTTAGAAAAATCCGCTGTTGACCAATTAACGCCCATGTCCAATACACTTCAACCACTATCTACCACCCCTCCTCACTCAGAAGTTGCGTCAGGTCTGGCTAGCCCTCAAGAAAAAACACAAAGAGTAGACGCCTTAGAAATAGAACGAGCTAGGTTCGAGTTCCAAATCAAAATGAAAGAACTCCAGTTGGAGCATGAGTTGGAACAGGCCAAGTTGGAGCAGGAGGTTAGACTGAAATAACTACAGGTGAAAGAGATATAAGTCACCTTAACATCGGAGTTTAAATCAAAAGAAGTGGCATTAAAAGAGAGACTAGCTGCTTTTAACCCTGCTAATGCTTCTTCCCTTGTTCCCGAGTTTGATGAATCCGATATGGACGGGTCATTTAGGACTTTTGAGAAAATAGCCGGGAAGAATGAGTGGCCTAAGGACCAGTGGGTGCCAGTGTTAGTTCCTAAATTATGTGGTAAGGCTCGTAGAGTTTATAACTGTTTAGACCAGACTGATGACTATGATAACGTAAAAAAGAATATCCTCACCTCTTATGCTATCACGCCAGATAGATACCGGCAGAAGTTTCGTAAACTAACCAAAACATTTTCACACACCTTTGTTGAGTTTGCTCAAGAAAAGCTTAGGTTTTTCAAGAAGTGGTTAGAGGCTACAGAGACCTCCACATTTCAGGATTTGTTAAACTTGGTAGTCCTGGAGGAGTGGAAGAGCAAGATACCATTTCACATCTTGAAGCATGTGGAGGAGCGTGGAGAGGTTAATTTAGGGCGTGCGGCTGAGCTGGCTGATGCGTACGCCTTGCTGGTGGAGTCACTGGGCAGTAGGGAACGTGGTACTTTCCAGCATGTTAGGTCCTCCTCTGATGATAACCTTGGGGACGTGAGTGGTAGGTCGAAAGGTCCCACACCTACCCCCCCTGATGCAACCAAGTTTTATTGTTCTTACTGTAAAAAACCAGGCCATACGATCCAGTCTTGTAAACACCCAAAGTGTCGAACTTCTAAAAGTAGTTCCCTGGATCCCAAATTCAAACCAATAGCAACCACCAATGTGGAAAGGCCCCATCAGGATCTCTTCTCTTCATTCACCTATGAGGGAAAAATTTCAATCATAGAGGGGTCTCGTTCTTCCCTATTCGTATACTACGTGATACGGGCGCAGCACAATCTATCCTCCTGTTTAACGTCATTCCTGATATATCTACCGCATTTACTAATGAGAGTGTTCTAATTTCAGATCTCTCATCCCATTCTTCCTATCCCTTAGCTAAAGTGCACCTCCAATGTCCCTTGATTACTGGGGAAGTGCAAGTAGCCATTAGGAAAGATCCAATGCCTGTGAGCGGCATTCATTTATTATTGGGTAATGACTTGGTAGGAGATCTAGTGGTTCCCAACATAAAGACAGTCGACTCTCCCTTACCTGTCAACTCCACCACTGACCTTGAAGAAACTATTCCTCACCTTTTCCCATCTTGTGCTGTCACCCAGTCACAGAGTGTGCGAAATGGGCCCTCTTCATCTAAAACGACCTCCAATATCTTCCTACCCACAGAAGATCTGTACACTAAGACCATTAGTAAGGATGAGCTCATTAAAGCCCAACAATCTGATCCATCTTTGAATAAACTTCATCATGCGGCAGTTGATGGTAAAGATTTTAACACCCTTCCTTGTTTTTATTATCAGGAAGGGGTTTTGATAAGGGCCTATAGACCCCCTGAGCTTTCCCATCTAGACACATGGCCGGAAATACATCAAGTGGTAATTCCCTCCTCAGTCAGACCAGCATTAATTGCCCTTGCCCATGATGGTATTTCAGGACATTTGGGAATCCTGAAAACATATAAAAAGATCCTCCAAAACTATTACTGGCCTGGACTTAGGAAGGATGTGTCAATAGGGTGTGTCATACGGAGGCGAATTTTTTTTTTTGAGTTTGAAAAATCGGCCCATGGTATTAATGATGTAGTTCTATGTGCAGAATCATGTGATATCTTCAGATTTGAAAAGTTTTCATTTTTTGCTTGGTAAATTTTAACTTGAAATCTTATGAAAATTCAGTATTCCCACCCTTTTACCAACACCACTAAATAGCTTATTTAAAGTAAAGTAAATGTATCAGGTTATTTTATTAGGATGAAAATGATCCAGAATAGTGAAACGAATGATCTTGACACATTTATTAAATTTAATATTCCTTTAGAAAACAAAATCATCAAATACAAAAACCGGTTTTACTACTACGACCCGGTGTTGCTGCACACCATAGAGAACATGTCTTTCTTGCTTCTGTTTCTACTCATCACCTCCCTGCTGACCACCTGAGCTTGGATGTAGCCTTCCCTCCTCTCCTGGCTGTACACGTGACTGCTGGCCTCGCTCACTTGCTGTACACAACGCTCTATACTCTGGGTGTGCGAGGGCCAGGCAGGGACATGCATAGGGTTGTCCAGGAAAGCTCTGGCTTGAACATTGGTGAGGCTGCAGGTAAGAGGGGGCTCACTGCCAGCCTGGATGTTATCCAGATCTATGAGAGATCAAGTGAGGGTCTTAACTTTCGATTGACAGAAATTCCTGACCCTGAAGGAATCGTCATAACTGATTCGTCTGCCCCAAATCCTCTCCTTGAAGTCTCATATCCAAAGATCTTTTTGACTGCCACTCTTCTCTCCTCCTCATCCTTACTGCCGAAACGTATCTGCAGGGGCTGCCTCCGGGATAGGCTACATGCAGAGAAGATCTCCTCTGATCTGCTCCACAATCTGAACAACCTTCCTTGGCTGACTCCTCAGAGCTCAAGCTGGAAGAGAACATGCCACCGGACCTTCCGGAGCGATGACTTATTGCCCAGTGTTGAACCAATTTGGCAGTAGACACTCCACCGATGAATTGGACAATAAGTCTCCAGGATTTGTGAAGCTGGTTCCTTTCAGTTTATGATGGCGGCCCAAATTCTACAGAACCTGAAACCGTTGTGAGCCACCAGAATGTGAGACTGGACCTATCTGCAGGTAAGCAAGTCTATCAGGCATGACCCGTTTTGATGGCACTGCAAATCATGTAACCATAGTACTGGTCAGTACTCAGGTCGTCAATGACAGTATGTGCAAGCTCAACGAGTGGAGGGCCAACTGTGATTTTTTTCAAAGCTCGGATTTATTTCTAACTCAGTGGCAGAGTCCAGCATCTTGCCAAGAGGACCAGACCATCTGTTGTTTGAAAGAGTCTTGCCATCCAGCTACTGGATCAGATGTCTGAGTGGCAACTCGTTGGTGTGGAGGTCACAAACAATCCAGACCAGCTTCCTCCCAATCTTCTTCCGCTTTATCTTACTCTGTATGGACTCTTTTGCCACCTTTTAGGTTTGTAGCAGTGCTGTCCCTCCAATGGCCTGCTGTAGGGTCTGGTCTACGTTTCCTCTCTCTCTGGAGCCAGTTCACAATGTTATCTGCCACTATCTCAGCTGGTTTCCTGATGTCATCTTTCTCTGGAGTGAAATGCCACAAATACTTCCCTCCTGGTTCACTGCAGCAGGAGTAGTGTTCATCCTTCACCATGGCAGGGAACAACTTGTCAGAATCTCCAACTTTCATGAACACTTTAGTGTCATCCCTTTTCCCATCAAAGAACAAACAATTGATTCCATTTTCTCTTATCCCCTTATCAAACTCCTCTTCTAGGTTACTGATAAGTTTCTCCTGAGCTCTCCTTACTTTGTTATGATCTATCACCAGGTGAACATCACCAGGTGTTATCAAACCACCGTCAATCCAGGCAGCTGTTGCTATCTCTGCAGTTTCTCTGAGACCAGTGTGGTGTCGCATGCTGGCCAGAGCTATGCTCGGGATATCTTTCCTATTTCGAATGTTATGCCTGGAAGGTTTGGGATCATTATTTTCTGGGTTAGGGACAAAGTCACCATTCTCCTGGTCAGCACTCGGATCAGCCATGGGGAAGTAATTAAACTCTGAATCAGCTTGACTCCAATCATCGGCCTTTTTTACCTCACCCTGGGCCTTCTCAAGTCTCTTTTCCTCGCAACTCTTCTCCTCTTCTGTCTCTCTGTGGCAGCCTCCTGTCTCTTGGACTCCGGAATATCTTGGCTAGAAATCATGAGAGCCCTTATACTGCCAGTCT